>NW_026902099.1:10782500-10810000 GCF_033783945.1 Neopsephotus bourkii
TAAGACAGAACTATTTTATTCAATTCCTTATTAGCACTTTTATTCCCATATTGTTTTTCTTAATATTCTTTGCATAAATATATACAATTTACTTTGGATTAAATCAAAATAGCTTAAATTTTCACTGCTAGATGAATAAATTGGAAAAAAATTAACAGAATTCACCAAAGCAGATAAAATATAAAGGCCAACTCTTCTTTTGGTTGAAGTAGATATAAACATGGTAAAACTCTTAACAGACAAACTGAGATAAGGTAAAAACATGACTAGTCTCACTGTATATAGATCCTTACAAATAGAGTATACAAAATATACTAAACAAATATTTAGCAGTCAGTTACAGTACACAACTTCCTTATAGCTAGAATACAAAATAAAGATTTCTATCCAAGGATTACTGGATCACTATCTGGGTTAGTATCCAACACGCCACTGCATAGTAATTGATAAAGAACAAGACATACTGCCTGATTCTCCTTACAGATTTAACGCTGCCATACAGATTAAAAATGTAAATTGGGCCTCATCTGTTATATTTCACTGTTGTAGTACTTCCAATGGATACCTGAGGTTTGAACACCTCAGCGTGAGCTGAGGTCAAGCAGAATCTATCTCAGCACAGACTTTAGTGAACTTGAATACAACTATTAGGACCCACAGGCAACAAGGTGCTCCAATTTCCATCTGAATTTAACTATGTTTGCTCTAATTTGTTTGGTAGATACGTATCAAGGGAATGTGAGATCATTTAGAAATTACTTTATCACTGAAAAACAGCTGAACCTTCTGAAAGGTGGAGAAAACCCATTCATCCGTTTTTAGGGCAGTACAAGTAACTGTGTGCCTTGAGATACAAGGGACCTTTGAGAAGGTTGGGTTTTTTACTTAGTATCTTTTTTTAAACATTTGTAAGTGTTGAAAAGAACTTCTGAACTCCACTTAAGCTTCAAATTCAGATATTTCCCTCAAAATTGTGGCTGGTTTTTATGTAAGTCTTCAATGTTTTTAATCATGATATAATGCTATATTAATCACTTCTACATGCTGTAACACTATCATTACAATATTCTGTTCCTTATGTTGCTCCCAAGAAATTTCATTTTGTGCACCTGTATTTCTTCATTATGGTGGCCCTCAAGGGTCTGTACTGGGACCAATACTAACGACTTTCTTCAGTGACACAGCCAGTGGGATTGAGTGCACCCTTGGCAAGTTTGCAGATGACAACAAGCTGAGTGGAGCAGTTGATCTGGTGGAGAGAAGGGATACCATTCAGAGGGACTATCCCCAATATCAATACAGGCTGGGGGATGAAGGGATTGAGAGCAGCCCTCCCGAGAATGACCTGAGGATACTGGTGGATGAAAAATCAGACATAAGCTGGCAATATGCACTTGCTACCCAGAAAGCCGTATCATCCTGGGCTGCATAAAAAGAAGGGTCACCAGCAGGCTGAGGGAGGTGATTCTCCCCCTGTACTCTGCTCTGAGATCCTACCTGGAGTACTGCATCTACCTCTGAGGTCCCCAGTACTAGACAGGATGGACCTGCTGGAGAGGGTCTAGAGAAGGGCCACAAAAATGGTTAGAGGGCTCTAACACCTCTCCTATGAAGAAAGGCTGAGAGAGTTGGGGTTGTTCAGCCTGAAGAAGAAAAGGCTCTGGGGAGACCTTATTATGACCTTTCAATACTTCAAGGGGGCTTTGAAAGAAAGATGGAGACTTTTTACCAAGGCCTGTAGTGACAGAACAAAGGACATTTTTTTAACTTGAGACATAAGGACAAAATCTTCTACAATGCCAGTGGTGAGACACTGGAACAGTTTACCCAGGGAAGCTGTGGATGTCCCATGCCTGGAAGTGGGTTGGATGGGGTTTTCAGCAACCTAATCTAATGAAGGATATCCCCACCCACAGCTTGGACTAAATCTTTAAATGTCCCTTCCATCCCAAACCACTATATGATTCAATGTTATGCTTTCCTTTCCACACTTATAAAATACAGAACTTTCATTTTTTACCATATGAGTTCAGTTCCTTTAAAGGTGGTGTCCAGGTTGTTTTTATTACATTTATGTGGTTGGAATGCTGCCACTGTACAAACAGGGAAGATTACAAGATACAGCCATTAAAAATGCACTACACATGAAGATACCAGTTCCCCTTGTGCTGTAATTTTTTAGTGTTGAAGACTTCTTTTTTGCAAGGACAGTTCCAAGATTTTTTTGATGACTAATCTGTGGAAGACTTACTAGATTAAAAAACTAGCAGTTTTTGTCAACTATACTTTCTTCCAGATCAACAATAAATCAAGACCAAACCAATCAGTTCATTTTTTCCATGCAAAAATAAATTTCATAGGCTTTTCTACCAGAGCTTAAGAGTACTGCTTGTAGAAGATCATAGAATCATAGAATGCTGCCATACAAAGTTTCTGGAAGTGCAAGCACAAGGAATATAATATTGGCTCTTGAAATTAACATTTTTCTCAGCTCTAGAGTCTGGTTTTCAAAATCAGAGGTTGAAAGGCAGAGTTCAGGCATGTTGTTTAGAGATGTAAAAGACTTTATATTTCTAGCATTTTCTGTATATTTTGAGGAGGAAGTAACTATACAAAATACATATGAAAAACAAAACCTTTTTTCTTTTCCATAAGCAAAACAAGATTCAACCCCCCATCTTTTAAATTGCTGAATACATTCCTATCATCTTGAAAACTTTCAGTATAGCATGATGTATCTCAAGACATTCATTGTACATAGAAAGCAAATTACTGATTGGTATTTGTTTGTAACTAACATGACAATTTGTGTGTATGTTTCAATACATTTAAACATAAATTCCAAAGAGTATATGCCATGCCTTTTTATTAATAACTATGCTACTTAACTCCTAACAATAAGCCACAGCTCAGTGATGTCTGAGTTCTGATCAAAACTTACCTATAAACAATTGGAATCTGTATTTGAATGATGAGTAAACTGATGGAACAACCCTGTGTTCAGAACTACTCGGTATTTTTCATTGGCACGGAAGATAGTATAGAAAGCATGGTTATTATCTTTGCAGATATCAATAAAATGGGAGGTAGTGCAACACGTTAATGAAAATGATGAAATTTCAAGTTATGTGGCAACTTGAGAAAACCCAGTTAGAGGTTTAGAAAAAACTGTTATATGAAGAAAGGCTGAAAGAAGGATGACTTAGGTTATAGAATGAGCAACAGGTCAGATGCTAGAGAACTGAATTCAGTCGCTGCTAAACTCTTTGGCAGAATAAAGGGATGACGAAGTTACTTCTTAGTGAGTATTATTTCAATACCATGTTCAGATGTCCTCATCAAAATGGCTGTCTCCTATTGAACAAATGCTGGCAAACTAAACCTCTACCTAAGCTCAGGACTAACAGCACAGTGTAACAAACAGGAGATGCCTGCAGCAACAGCAAAAATAATATACAGCACTACTACATTATTTCAAAGAACTTTTTGGTAAAGATATAACCAAATGAACACTCATTCCACCTTCTTTACAATTGGTGGTTTTACTGTTATAAAAGAAAACTTTCCCTGTACTCCAGCAATTTCAAAATGAAACTCTGTGAGAGGCCTCTGCAACAGAAAAGGATTCTAGTAACATGGAGAGCTGCCTGCTCACCTCATAACGTTACTTCTTCCTTGCTCATAGATCGCAGAACATGAAGTCCCTCTGACTGTCTGTGCCTCAAATACACTCTTCTGTATGCTTTACAGCTTTACATGGAGATTTCTCTCTCACTCCTGCAACTGGCAAACTACTTCATGTTATCATGCTCTCAGATGTATACTATATTCTTAAAGACATCATTGTTTATATTATTTAACTGGAACAACTGCCAGGTGCCAGGAGACAGGTAACAGTTGCTGAACAGTTACAGAGGCCTCATGAAGACCGTTTGTAGGCTGCTGGAAAGGAGCTTTGAGGCTTCAAAGGAAAAAGACAGATAACAGGACAGGCAGCTGAGGGATAAATATACACTAGGAAGGAATGTATAAAGTAACTTCCAAATATTTAGAGATGAAGCCGAATTCCCAAAGCCTACAATAACTCTTCTGATACAAGGTGAACTTGTCTTCTGTGTTTTGCACAAGATAAGCCTGATCCTGCCTTAGGAAAACTTGTAGTGTTACAGCTACTAAAATCCTGATAAAATCTAGACAACAGAAACAAGTGTTACGTTCAACTTTTAAACATTGGAACTTGTCCTGTTGCTGACATGAAAACAACCAGATCCTATAACAGAGTACATGATTTCTTAATTAAGTTGAGTTGAGCTGGTGTCAACAAGGAGAAAAGATACTTGGTGCAATATTCTCAATTATGGATAGCATGTTTTCTACAGAGGTTTCATGTCGTATCAGCTTTAATGTAAGGGGATACTGAATCCAGAAAAACAGCAGTTAGAAAGCAGGACAACAAAATATAAATCATTATAATAAACAAGGTTTGGACTCAAATAGTAGAAATATTGAATATTGAAAGGTTTTCAATAGAAAATACAACTTGTCTGGAAAAAATATGAAGCCAGACAATGTGTTTTATAGCCATCAGCAGTGAGGTACTACAAAGACTCTTCCTAAACCAGAGATGTAACAATTTAAGTTCCACTGTATTTCTATCGTCCAATTCTATAGTGTGGGGGGGGAGAGGGAAAGCAGGCTAGGGGTCTGGTGTTGAATTCTGAAACCCACTGAGGAAGTGCCACAACCCCTCCAGGATTCCCAGTGGAATCTGGGTCCTCTACACATTGTTGCCCATATCCACCAAAAATCTCTAATGTTCTGCTAAAATCATTTAAGGGAAAGCGCTGTGGGACACCATGACAAAGACATGTAGTCTCTCAGACAGCTAAGTCAATGAAATGACTGGCACTGACAAGACTTTGCTCTTGACTTTGTACTGAAGAGGTGGTAGATGCTGAGAGAGAAAAGCTGTGCAGGTCATGTGCTTACTTGTGAGCTTTTTAGCCAAGCGTATGTTTTGCAGCAAGTCATGTAAGTTTTTAAAGACCTTTCAGTGCATTTTTTATTCCACACAGGGGCTGCAATAATCAGTCTAAAATCGTAAAAGGGTGATTTTTTTTCTGGATTGCAGCTGAAAGTATTTTGTATTGCTATGGTGACTTAGGAACCTAGTAATGCTAGAATTTTTACTTTGGTATTCAGTGGCACAAAGGGCAATAAATTAGATGATGTCTTGAAGTCCCTCCCAGGCTTATTTTCTATGAGACTTTAATTTTGATACTATTGACTCACAAGCTTTCCTAATGCTTCATGTAGAAGTATATAAGGATGATGAATTTTCTGGAACTCAGCTGAAGAAAGCTTTCCCAGGGGAATCTTTGGGACTGAACAGTTTCTAAGCCATATGTGGTATGACAACCTCAGTTGATCATTTCTTTAAAGATTCTGTTTGCCTGTTAAAGTAATAAAGATTTTTAAAAGTTAAAAAAAAAAAATTAGATAGCTCCCAAGCAACTTTAACCACTTTCTAAAACAAATGATGTACAACTTGATGCATTCTTCCTTACAATTCTGTAGACAGCCTTAGCCCACAGACATTATAGCTACAAAACCAGCTGGTTAATCTGCAGATACTCTTCCAACTGTACTACTTCACTGTCTTTACTTCCATTACATTGACTATGCTTCAATACAACAGAACATGCTATACTTGTGCAACACAGTATTTCTGACAGAACTTCACATTTCCAGTGTCACTCTGAACACCTGCAATTTTTATTTACATTTTTACTTATTACCGACACTGCCCTCAATTCTTTCATGCTGTAGGCATCCTGTAAGTGTGGTTTTGATTCAGCTACATGAAGTGTCCTGTATACTTTAGGAGGAGATATTAAAAAGATTCACATCTACAGAATTCTTCAAACTGTGGAAATCTGACAATTTCTGTGTACAAGTCAACAAGGGAAGCTACTCAAGCACAGTAATACCGTGGCCAAACTTAATTCTTTAAGTACATTCCTGTATTTTAGTATTTGAAGAAAATTTTGAATCTTTATTTTTTTCTGAAGCATCTTGACTAAAGATTTCTCTGTGTTAACATCTAACACTGTATAAAGTGTTTTCCTAGTTTAACCTGATGAAACACAAATTATTTACAACTTTCATTACTTTTAAAGCTGTGACTTTTTCTATACTTTACTATGAAAATACTTTTCACCACATTTTATTTAGCAAAATGATAATCACTATATTACTGAGGTAGTAAGTGATCCCTTTGCTGTGATGTGGGTTGTTTTGTTGGCTTATTTGTCTTTTTTTTCTTGTAGATCTGAGCTAGCACTGCCTCAGGAAGAGCTGTATCTCACCTTGTCAGTACAGCTCTAGGTCTGTAGGATATTCTATAGCAGTTTAAAAAGAAAAGCTTTCCTTTCCAATCCACTATTCCTGATCCAGAATTTTTATATTTATGCTTTAGTAGGCAAATGGAGACAAATCCTCAAATCCTACAGCATTTTCAAGATATCTAATTCTATTACTTTGACTTTCTACAATTTCATGCTGTTATAAAAAGTTTATTATTTTTCCTAAGTAGAAGTCAATTGTTTATTGACATGAATATGTACAGCCATTTAGGGAAATACTAATCCAGATACTGAGAAAGGGAAGAAAGAGTATTAGATGAGTAATTAAATACAAATTCAGTAATGCTGTAACTATCACCGAATCCATTATTATTTTTCCTGGAACATCAGGAATCACCTCCCCCATATATATTCATATATACTGAAATGCTGAAGAAGCATTATTATTATTGCTAGATAAAATAATGCTTATATGGAAATCTCAACCTGTAAGCATAAAAGGGGGGAAGTACCCATTGTCACATATCCTTGTCAGGCAGCTGAGGGTGTGCTACATCATTTCACTAAGAAGAGGGTGAAGCTCTAACATCGTGGTGGAAGAAGACTGGAAATGTGATGCCTATAGAAGCACTGCTCCTCAGTGGAGATATTTCTGGATGTGTTTTGCCAACTTGCCACTTTCAAATTATACCCTTCCACCCTGGGTCCTCCAAGAGTTATGTTGAGAAAAAAAAAAAGGAAGCAGCAATCTTTTCTTCTCTCAAATGCAACACTGAAACACACAAAAATATCTTAAAACATAATTTTTTTTATATCTATCATCTTATCCATCACCAGGATTTCAAGTCTACTGTGGTGGAGCTGGTGCCGTGGATTGGTGGTGCGGAAAGCAGAGACAACAGCCCTAGCTGGCAGGCACTGTTGCAGACTGACAGGAGATAAGAGTGACTGGAATAATTAATTAGGCCACTAAAGTTTGTCTTCTTTAGCTCACTGCTAGAGGAGACAGCATAGGATGAAATTAATGATCAAGCAAGGTATAGAAACAAGTAAGAATGAGTTTGTGCATGTCTATTACTGCTTTTACAACCTTGAAGACTAGAGATTTTCTTTCCTATTGATAACAGGGGTTGATAAAATTTTATCAGTGACTGCAAAAGAAGCTAGTGTTCTCCATGCATTCCCTTCAATTGTTCTAAGAGAAAAAGTAGGTGAGTCCCTCTGGGGGAAAAGAAAATCACAAACGCCATCATTACTAACTGCACAAAATTGGACTGGCAATCACTTTTCTTTTGTAATACCTTAGAAAGACGCATCATTGCAAGAGTATCTTCCTTACTCAGTTCAGGGCATGGCATTTCATAAAGTTCATCCTGGCCCAGGCCTTCTTTCCATCCACGCAAGTCCTGTTAATGGATTTCCTATCCTGTAGACACAGACTGCTCTCCCTAATTTGATGTCATCTGCAAACCTGATGAGAAGGAGGTCCATACTTCAGGACATCAATAAAGATGCTAAACAGTACAGGGCCCAGCACATTCTTACGTCCCAGAAGAAATCAGGGGATACCCAGGTTTTGCAAATGCAAGACCATAGTAAAAGGCAATAACAATTACTAATGGGATATGATGCTCTAGCATAAGCATGGCAGAGGAAAGCTACTCTTGAGTTCATATACATACCTAGTATCAGAGGAAAGGGGGACAGCAGGAAGATACTTGTCAATATCTGAAAATCTGAACATGATAGTATTTTAAAAAAGAATATGCCACAAGCTACACAGATGGTCTGAAAATGAGGAACAAAGATTAAGAAGGCAGTTTAATGCCGAAGTCCAAAAGGTGATTTTTTCTGCATCTTTTCAATTTTAGAGGAATATAGATTAGAGAAAATATTGAGACATTACATTTCTATTAAAAGGAAAAAACTCTCAAACCTTTGTAAAAATCACTTAGAAACTTATTGGTTAACAGGGCATTCATTCCCAATTAATCCTGCCACAACTATGAAAAATTTTTCTTGCTCATATTTTCCCACAAAAAGGTTCTGGATTTCAACATTAGCAATTTTGCTAATGCTGTAGACTACCAAGAGTGTACAAATTTTCAAAGATCTAATAAAATGATTTTAGATCTGGGAAAACTCCATGTCTTATTTGGGGAAAAAAAATAAAAATTTAATGAACTAGAATTGAGAAATGGGGCTGTAAGCAGTCACAAGAACTTCAGATGGAGATTAGGAGTGATTAGGAGCGACTGATGGCAGAGTAAGAAATGAGGGAAAGCCAAAGACATGAAGACAAATGGTTTCCTGGGATGAAATCCAGATCTCATTTAAGTCAATGGCAAAATTCCCCTTGACTTCATTAGGGCCATGATTCCACTTGTGAAGTTTATTCACAGCAGAAGATGTAAGTGAAATAAACAATACCTCTGACAGAAACCTTGGGGAGAAGGGGGAATAACCAAAGGGAATACACACTGAACCATGTGTTTTTCTAGTAGATAAATGAGGTGGAATAACAAGTATATGCAAGACCACTAATTTTACTTGCCCTATGAGGCTTCTAAGAGTAATACAATAGTAAACAAGGAGAGCTGATGGATGTATTTTAAGTTGCAATTCCTGTGAGAAAACTTCAAAAATCTACCTCATACTAAAATTAGATGTAAAGATTTGCCAATAACAAAACTAGTTAAGATGACAGAAGAACAAAATATTATTTCACAATATGGAGGTAGGTTAACAGTGAGAATTCTCTAAGATCCTACATTACATATCTATCGTGAACATAATTAAGAATACCTCAGAAGAAGATATAAACAGAAGTCACAACACAATATATTTAGATTATTCATATGTAAAGTTAACTGTGAAAAAAGTAACAAAGCTGACAATCCATGGCAGATCAATTTACTACTGACAAATAAATGAAAGAAAATAAACTACCCGTGTACATCTATCTACTGCAACCACTTATTAGCAATCCTTCAGGGGTGCCTCTCTTGAACAAGTCAAACCCCAATATGTTAGACTAACTGGGAGAGAATGACAGTGACAATAATATAAAACATGTTTATGTATTTATAGTAGGCTCTCACTTCAACTTGTATGTTCAAGGTACTTGACTGCCTTTTAGCTATTACTCACTCATCTCATAAACAATATAGCAGAATCCAGAAAAGAAAAACAGAAGTGACCTATGACATGCTAAACGTACCTCTGTGAGGAAACATTAAACATGATAGGGGTGATTTAATTTAGCTGTCACTGAAGTCACCACAAAATGAGTAGTAGTTGGGAGATATGAGTAAAAGTGATACATTAGAAATGTCGGCTAAAGGAAATATAGGGAAAAAAGCAAATATTCACCCATACATAAGTTAATATGGCATATTTACGATGGTTTTTTCCATTAGTTATACCAGTGGTAATTTATTCTAATAATTAAAAGGCACAGAGATACTGCTAAAGAAAGTTTTTAGAATCAGTAAGTTACACAGATAATGAGTTTTGGGTTTTAATTTTATTAAATATTTTAATAGGATTAAAATATGTGAGTATTCAGTAATTCTGAGATGTCATCTGCCACTACTCTACAGGAAAACATCTTAACACATATTGGCCTTCACACTGCAGAAGCCAGTCAGCCATTACTTCATGAAGATCAAGAGCAAATCTCTCTTCCTTTCTATACCATAGGCACTTCCCAACTCAGGGATGATTTTGTGATGCTTATCTGCAAAATACACCAACATGTTTGATCCTAAAGTGGCTGGAGATGGAGTTTAGTGCTTCTTGCCCTACCAGTTTGGCCATTTTAGGAATCAAGTTCTGATTAAGAAGATGATATGACATAGATTTCCTGATTCTAGTGACTTATTAAAATTCCCATCCTTGACATTGGCTTGTTCCCTTTGGTGTCTAAATAAATGTATTTTTTTCTGTGATAGAACCACAAAAAAAGTAGGAACTTGACTAGAAATTAGCTTAGGGCACAGGCCTCTAAAGTCTTTCAAACCGTCAACTACATCTAGCTCAAACGTCAAAAGTTAACATGCTAAACAAAGAAAAGGATTAGGGAGAAAGAGCACAGAAGTTTTAAAGGTAAAAATTCAAAGGAAAACGACAAAGGACTAAAGATTTGAGTGTCTGAATATTTTTGTCGTTGAAGAACCACTGAAAAAGAGCAAGCCTGAAGACAACAAAGTTTAAGAAAAGAGGCTATGGAGCTGGCACACTCTGTAGTATTTAATGGTTAGGAAGTTCTAAAAACTGTACCAGTTACACAGAAACTTAGCAGCAGCAACTAAATATATCAATATTATGTGTGGGTTAGAGCAGGCAAATGTTCTCTATGTGAAATCTGGAAAACAATTCAGTGATCCAGGAAAAGCTGAGGGAGAGTTTGGACTGTACTATGTGTGGTTTTATGCATCTTAATATAAATGCAGGATATACAGAGTTGCTTTTTCTATTTCTGTTGAAAACTTTTACATCAGTAAACCTCTGCTATCCCAGAAAATGTATAACCGAGCAGTTAAGACAGTGTGGGACAAAAAGGCTGAAAATAACATCCTTTTACTAACACTTCAGAACACTTTTTTGACGTATTATAAGTTAATCATTAACATTTGTCTATAGTGGCACCTAAACACTGTTCTAATGCAGCAGGCAAGGGATTAAATAGCACTGCACTAACTTCTGAGCATGGTACATTTTTTTCTTCTGTACCTAGACATTTACAAATGTAATAATGAACAATGTATTGCACTGCATATATTTGGTTTGGCTGGAATATAGTGCCCTGGGAAGCAGAAGTCTGTTGACTGATAAGTATACTTGATGACTATTTCAAAAGTTTCAGCAGGATGCTACTGAAGTATTTCCTTTAATATGCTGAGTTCCTTGGAGCATTTATTTTTCTATTTTTATTTTTTCCCAGTGTTTAAGAGCATGGACTTGAAGTGATGACTACCCTTCCCTGCTTGAACAAGCCTGGAGAACGGCCAGCCCTTTGGTTATTTTTTGTTTTGCTGAATAGTTAACAAGTATAACCCCATGTCAAACTTGGCAGGCACACGGGTAAAACTGACCTGTGCAGGACTTGTCTGCACTGCCCTAGCTTAGACTTGTCACATTAGTTAAATCTTATGCTCAATATATATTTTTCATTCAATCTTAGAAGTAAGAGTGCTTAAAGATATTTAGCTATGAAAGCTGTTCCAGATTACAAATAAGTAGACTTGGACAATTCAGCTAGTCTCCAGTTACCCATAGCATACATGAAAAAACTTTCTTTTTCCAGAATTATCATAAGAATTGAAGAAAATATGGCCGGAAGGAACCTCAAGAGATCGCATAGCCTCCTTACCCTCTTTCCCTACACCAAAGTAGGATCATTTATACCTAAAACACTTCTGACCATTTCCAGTGTGTTTTTAGAAGCCTCCAGTATCAGTGGTTCCACTGTGCTGGTACTCATATAAGAACTTAATTATTCTACTGTCAGAAAGGATTTATTTTTCTGGTGTCTATCCTAACTCTTCTTGCTGAAATGCTAATCAGATATTTCTTATCCCATTCCCAGTGGACAAGTTCATTCCCATCTCTGCAGTGTTCTGCAGACTGTTATCATTTCCAGTTTCTCTCTTCCCTAATATTTTTAGTCCTTCTTGAGTCTTCAGTACAGGCCAAACAGAACTGGATGGGGGACAGAGCTTACTGTTACATACAACACTGCTGTTAATTACGCTTTCACAATCACATGCCTTTGTCAGCACACATTCAGTTTGTGACCTGATACAACTTTTAGAGTTTTACGAATGACTGTGTATCCAGTCTTCACCACCTCATATTTAAACCAGAGATTGTTCTCATATGTAATACTTCAAACTTAATTTTAAATTTTATCAGAACATTTCACAAAATTGCAAAAATTACAAAAAAATCACAACATGGGAATATTAATCATGCCTCCTATTTTTATGCTATTATAGATTTAAGGTTTAGATTTGAAGAGCAGCATGTCTGAAAAATATGTTTTATCTGTATGGTCTTTGCAAGAAAACACAAATAGAGTCTGCCTGAAGACTGAGCTGATTAGCTGAGAGATCACAGAGCCTGTGTTAACATACCATGCCTCTTAACTGCATATTTTGGTCTGTGCTTAACACAGACTTCTGCTTTCCAGGGCACTGTATTCCAGCCAAAGGAAATACATGTTCAGCCTGGAGAAGAGAAGGCTGCGTGGAGACCTCATAGCAGCCTTCCAGTATCTGAAGGGGGCATATAGGGATGCTGGGGATGGACTCTTCATTAGGGACTGTAGTGATAGGTCAGGGGGTAACGGGTTCAAACCTAAACAGGGGAAGTTTAGATTGGATATAAGGAGGAAATTCTTTCCTGTTAGGGTGGTGAGGCACTGGAATAGGTTGCCCAAGAAGGTTGTGAATGCTCCATCCCTGGCAGTGTTCAAGGCCAGGTTGGACGAGGCCTTGGGTGATATGGTTTAGAGTGAGGTGTCCCTGACCATGGCAGGGGGTTGGAACTTGATGATCTTAAGGTCCTTTCCAACCCTAACTATTCTATGATTCTATATATAGTGCAATACATTGTTTGTTACTCCATCTGTAAATATGTAGCTATAAAATAATAAGAAAAAACCCAGCATGTTTTAAACTGTAATTTCAGTAACTCCAGATGGATACAGAAGCATAATAATTTCTTTCATGATGCCATGAATAAAAGGGCATGCATAGCAACAGAACACTACTTGATGGATACTTATCTCAAGGTCTGTCAGATCTACCAGTCATGGTTTACCTTTTGGTTTCATCTAGCTATAGTGCTGTCTAATTCCAACTGGCATTGTGTCAAATGCTTCTCTAAACAAAGTCTGATTCTACCTGGGGAGAATTACTGTGTAAGTAATATACAATTTCCATTCAAACTACATCTGAAGATGCTTTTCAAAAATTAAACAACTCAACTGCTACCTAAAACTGCAAGAGTTTGGGGATAGGATTTGAAAAACCTTTCTGTTTTGCCTTTCTACAGCACTTACCACATCAGGGCCCCAGTCCATTCTTATTACCAAACTTTAAAAATAAACCACAACAGTTTAGCTGAACTTAGCTAAAATATGGGCTTTTTTTTCCTCCATAAGAACAGAGAGAAAGAAGAGTCACATTATGTACAAATACATATGGAATGCTTTGAAAAATTGTTAACACCTGCACATGAAAATCAAAACTGTGTAGTTTTATGGAATGTCTACCAGAAAGACTAGGAGAATGGTCTACTGAACCAGAAAGAGCCTGTTTGGTCTACCAAAGTGAACATGCAAAGTTCACAGTGTGCTCTCTAGAACACATTTGAGAAATAAAGAGAAAGAGTAAGAAAGACTATGTAAGCTAGAAAATATGTAAGTTAAACTAAATTGGAATATAGTCTGGAAATTGGAACGCATCTGATGATCACCAAAGGAATGAAGTTCCTCAATGGCTTTCGAGATAGACTATGAAAGGAACTATCTAAGAAAGGAACTGTATGACGTGGTTGTCTACAACGTTAACTCTGATTTCCTGTGTTCTCAGAAGAGGAGAGAAAAGCTTGGAGGACTTTTTTTTTCAGCTGTGATGTCTGATAATGCCAAATTTACAAGGAATGGAGGAAAGGAGGTGGAAACATAACAAAAAAGTAAAAATCAAGTTGGGGGAAGTCCAGAATTACAGACAGTACTACTATCACAGCATAATACTGCATCAAAGAAACATTTCCCCTTATCCATCTCAATCAGAAGCTCATGGAAGTCTTTGAAAAGGGTTAGTGAGAGGTCATGATCATACAAAGGTTCTGCTACATCATTAAACCTCTATTAACGGATACAGTGAAACAAATGAACTTCCTAAGTCCAGGTGAAGGAGAAAGACTACTGGATTTGTTCAGCCTAATTAAAGATACACATTTAATACCGTTGTTAGTTTGGGAAAAACACAGGAACACCCGTGTTTATAACCCTAACAGAGATTACATCAGGGTCTCTATTTCACATACCTGCTCCCAGCACTGTTCTAAATCACAGAATGCTGTTAAATGCAAATGCACTTTGCCAGAAGATTGTGAGCACTGCTTTTGTATATGGACTTTACAGGGTATAATCACAACTTGAGTCACCTTGAGATTTTATTACTTTCATGTGACCTACACAAGAGGTTTCACACTGAGATGAAGTCTTTCTATAAACTCTAAAAAAAGGTGCAATGAAACTTTCAGTCTTTTAAAATGTGTAAAGTGCTTAGAGTTAAAATTCTGAAGATCTGACTAAAAGTCAAATAACAACACTTCCTCAGCATAAGGGCCTATATTTTTCAATTAATCTTTGCTTCGGTTTATAGATTGTAATTAGAACTACTAGTGCAAACACTATTGACTGGATATAATTGTATGTTTTTATTTCACTGTTTATATGATATGTAAGTGTAAAGATTTTGGACATGTGTATTTAGAGAAAAAAATCTAGAGAGTCTACTCTCAAAAATTACTCTAAATCCAAATGCAATCATCAAAAGGGGGTAAAATTACTAACTGTAGGTGCATTTTTAGAAATACACTGTTAATGGCACTATCATCTTAGCATGAAAAGCATGAATAGTTTGCCCATAAACTGAGAATTTGTGACAGCAGTACCACAAAGTTTTCAGCAAGACAGCTTCCAGAAAGAATATGTGAACTCCCCCTCCAGGAGCCTACCAACTTCTACAAGCCAAGCTATGGGGATCTGACACTTTGCAGCTGAAAACACTATATATACATGGAGAGATCTTTCTTTCAAGACAGTTGGGAATGCAGTGTTAACGTGCAACAGTTGGGGCTGGAATAACGCAAAGGAGACATAGCAACCTCTGCCCCAAAGTAAGACATGTAATATTTAAGATGCTAAGGAGCAAATGATAAAGGACTGGAATATCAGTCGTGGAAGATAAGAAAACTGATGAACAGAAGCAAAACGCAGAGGACGAATGGACTGAAAAATAAAGTAATGCAAAATAATAATAAACCAAATATTTAAGATAATATTCAAGTGAAAAGTTATGTCAATGTGAGTGGTGAAAAATATTATTAATCAAAGCATCATTGCTTATTTTTCCATTAGTGTCCACACATGAATGGCTCTGTACAAAGACAGTAGGGAGTCACAGTCACACCTTAAAGAGTTTACTGTCACATGATTGATACAGTTAGTAAAGGCAAAAAAAAAAAAAAATTAAATGGTAATGAAATAGTATGATAAAGTGTTGGACTGATGGACTTGCCTGTCACTTTCAGATGCTTTGCAGGGTTAGGCAAAGACAAAATCATTTCACTGTGTATTCTCACAATAGAGCATCCTTCAATGGGAATATGCTCAGACAAAAGCCATAACCTTTAAGATCCCATTTCCTAGCTGTTCCTCTTTTTATATAAAAATAAAAATCAATTGTTGTCACAAAGTCTCTTTCCCCATTATCATCCCTATGTTAGATTTATGAATAAAAATGTGTGAAATTAAATTATACAGGCACTGAAATATCACATGATTAGGTGAAACATTCTCGATGAACGAGGATACCCAGAAATACTGCAATTGCTTCCACATTCATCCGCTCAATTACATGCTTCTCACCTATTTAATAATGCTTGTTATATCCCTGTTAATTGATGTGTTTTGAGAGTTTATTTTCTTATAGAGTATGTCAAGTCTTCTACAATGAACAAGAGACTTGGATCATAGCAGTCTCCTAGAACAGAACAAGCCTCCAACGTAAATGCAAAAGGATCATGAAATGGACAATAAAAAAAAAGAGGGGGAGGGAAGACAGGGGATCAGAACATTATGAAGTTAAAGAAACAAGGGAATGAAAGGGATTTAAACAGGAATGATAGGTAACCTACTGTAAGTGGTGTGAAAGCTTAACAGTGGGGGACTGGAATAATCAGATATGGGAACAACCTGACAATGGAATGCTTTCAAACTGAAACACCTCAAAAGTAAATGATCTTAGAGCAGAATAATCATATTTGCCTCTGGGAATAAAATTTAAAGATAAAAAAGTTTGAAAAAAAAACCCTAAACCCAACTGCAAGTTTGATGATTATGCAGATAGAACTGCAAAAAGAAAATGATCCAGTCAGGGCAAGAGTGGGAAAGGTAAAGCAGTAGGGCTGGGAATGACAACAGAATACAAAACAAAAGGTGACTGAAACCATAGATGGTTGGAACTCGTCTTTTCACAGACAGAACTGAAGATGAAGGACTTCACTGGACAAACTCATTTTTAGTAACTCATTGACTCTTACTCTTGTTCTTTTCGTAAAAAGTTATTACTTCTCACAACAACCTTACACAGTATTTTCCAGAAACAACCTTAAAGCTCATGGGGTATATGTGTGTCTTGACATTTGGCTTCAAACAATTCCTGTCCTACAGAATACAGCATTACAATAGCTGAACACAAAGTCGTCATGAGATGAGATTGTATGAATTCACTTTTTAAGACTGGACTCTAAAAAAACCTATTTTTTTGTTTTCACTGTGCTTTTTTGAAAAACAATCAACAATTAAAATTCTAGAAATTAGCATGACGTCCATTATCTCCAGGATTCTGGATTTGCTGTTAGGAACTAGATTATTTTCATAAAACAATTGAGAATAGAAAAGATTAGTGGCATTGTCTTTAGTGTACACTCTCATAGAGTGTGAGGAGAGAGAAAAACATGACGAAAGCCCCTTCCACAAAACCTCACCAACAGGATATTTGCATTCACTATCTCCTCTGCTAACTCTTCCCACTTACTAAATGAACTACAGTGGGGTTTAACAGAATGGCATAACTACCTCACTGTTTCCTATGGTGAGACTACATTTTCTCAGACCACAGTTTGCCAGGTTTTCTGATGACCAATTTCTTTTTGTTTCCTCGAGTGCTATGAGCAGCGTTGCAGATTAAAATTTTACCTTTTTCCCCCAGATTTATACAGTGAAGTAAGCCAGCATTCTGCATGATGCATTTGCCAAAGTATTAACAGGTGGACTAGAGATGCACTAAGTGTTCTGCTGATAAACACCCTGGTCTGTGCCAGTTGCAATAATCACTTAAGGGTGATCAATCTTCTACAAATGCACAAACACCAGGAACACAGTTGAACTTGATTTTCAGTCCTGATATTCCATCACCGAGAGTGAGAATTCCTGAACATATAACAGAGAGAAGAAAAATAATAGCATAATGCTGATTTCATTATGATCCTCATGTTCACTGAAGAATCTAAATGTACTGGCTCTGAAGGAACTGAGTTTTGACTCCCTTCAAAACTCTTCACCAGTACACTGTTACGATGCAGGTCAAAAAAGAGTTATCACTAATTATCATGAGTTAAAATTATCATGATAACAATTCACGAGTTATCAAGAATTGTTATTATTGTCGCAAGTACCATTCCATGTCTTATCCAGTGCTGTTGCTTCACAGGGACAATGAAAGTTTTTGCAGTTTCCCACAGCCATGCAGCTTTAACCGCACTTGTTTGGATGGATGTGGTTGGTGTGTTTGTTTGGCTTTTCTGTTTTGTTTCAGGTACTTTGGTTGGTTGTTTTGTTGTTTTTTTACTTCAGAAGTCTGCATTTATACCCCAAAGGTATGTGCCATGGAGCTTCCAATGAAATCGATGTACAACTGTTATGCAAGGTTAGCGGCACCTAGTTCTACATAAGTAATGGGGTTTCTGTACATGAAATACCTTCCTTTGTGTTTGCACTTTGAAACTTGTGCTTACCTAAAGCCCACAGTATTTTGGAGTAGTCCATGTTCAAAAAATGAAGGAAGACAACAGTCTTTCGTATTGATTTAAATGAAAAGATAATTGTCTGAAATTGATTGTTGACAACTGGTATTAGAGGAAATAGGAATTTTGAACAGAACATTCCTGTCCATAACAAGTAACTTCTCGGTGAAGATTTATGTCAAGGGAGCACTTAGTGACCACATCAACCTACCAGGAATCTGATTAGAAGGCTAATCAAAGATAGAACTTGGATTTAATACTACTGAAACACAGAAAGTAAATTTAGGATTTGAGATCCCACTAGTGATATGCTGCATACTGGATCATGGAATTACTGTCTTTACTCAGACTGTGAATGGAAAGTGGGATGCATGCAGCATAAAATTTCATCTGCTTTAAGGAACTATTAATACAGGAGCTATCTCAACTACCAGGCCATGGTCATATTGATCACCTAAAACTTACTGCAATATTTTAAAGTGTTAAGAAATGGAGCAGATTATGTATCATTACACAAGGCAGGAACTGTAAAGCTTTTAAAGTACCACTGCCCTAAATACACTGGCTGGGATACACTGCACTTAGCAAGCATCTAAATGTTCTGCATTTACCTGAAGTTATATTCCTACCTTCATTCCCTAATTAATGAACAGAGACTATTTTCTAAGTAAGCTGATTCACCCACCTAGTTTAGGTATCTGTCCACAGATGGATAAATTGATGAGTCTAATTTCTTTTACTACTGCTTCAAAAACCAGATGTGAAGTACCAGGTTCAAATCCAAAGACTGGAGTAATTTCCCCACTTTCTGACACTGAGTAGCTAAGGTATTACACTAGCAGAAATCAATTTCTCTGATAATGTTCTCATGCTCAAAGCACAGAAATACTGACTACTGTACACACACATGCACACACCCTTATGTTTATAAAAAAATAATTTATGCTCAAAAAATAAATGTGAACATTCCAAAATGAGAAACTTTGCTTTTTACCTGGTAAGAATATCTGACAGAATTTTAACAACCAAATGCCTGAGATGCTTGGCTTTGACACTGTCACTGGGACTCTTCACATTTCCCGCTGATACTCTTAATACCAAACAAATGTCTCTCCCTGGAAGCTTGTCTCAACTCCAAACTCTGCCCCTTCCCAACTGAAGGCTCTGATCTCTAAATTGATGCAGCCTCTTGCCTCTTTCCCTAATACCATGCTCCGTTGCTCCTGGCTGTGTGCCAACTTCAAGATGGCAGGCAACGTAATTGCTCAGTATATTCCTGGTGTTGTGGCTAGTACAATTCCTGGGAATCAGGAGATGGAGGTTTCATCTACTTGGAAACGAACACAGCCACTGACTTCACCGGTGAGTGCAGTGATTATGATCCCCTCAACACCATTTCTGCAGGGCAGAAAAACCCAGACCTCCTGGGGGAACCTTCTCAGGAAGCTACAAGTATGTGGATGCTTTTGGCAGTAAAATATATATAAAAATAAAATATATATAAAATATATTTAAAATATATTTAAAAAACTCCAAAGCCTGGGATTATGTAATGTATGTAGGCAATGTAAAATCTAAAATGTACCTTCCCTGTTGCCCTATTCCTTATTTATTTTATTCTGTCATGCTTTCCCTATGTTTTCTTCTCATTTACTTAAGTGATGACCTTTAACAAACCGAGGGGCCCTGGCCAACGGAGACAAGGAAGATGTCTCTCTTCCTCTTCCCTCTGCCTCCTGCACAGGTCTCTTCCTTCCCTGACTTTTCCTTGTAAAGGGCATTCACTTCCTTTTTTATATTCTCAGCTCCATCAGTAAGGAGAGAGCAAAAATTTTATAAATGAACAGGTATCTAGTCCTAGCCTGTTTCTTTTGGCTGACAGTTCTTGGTCTTTCAGAAGGCCAGTAATCTTGCACTAAATTTGGTGCAAGGGATGAGTAAGTGTAACCTCTTTCTCCAGTGATATCTCAGTGCATTTACATTCTGTTGCTTCAATCTCTCAGAGAGTTATAAGTTTCAAAAGACCCAGTGTAGCAAGTCCCGAAACTGTCTGTTTTGACAAATGACATATCATAGAAATGAGAGAGGAAGGCTGAATCGTGTAACTCATGGGTGTAACTCGTTGTCTCCCCTTTTTTTTCTTATAGGCAACAATATGCAGTATTTTAGCTATCAACACAGCTATAAATGTAGCCATATCTACATAATCATATGCACAGATATCTCAGTTTATCCAGCAGAATGGCAGGCAGCATATAGGATATGTAAACAGATATGCCAAACACTTAGAAAACAACTTTAATAACAAGTGTCATTCTCTTCTGTAAAGTAGCTGTTTTTAACACACATGATCTAACTCTTGTTTGCTCTTTAAAGTTTTATTGTCTTGGCATTTTATACAGGAAGAGAGCATTAGCATACTCAGGAGAACTGCTAAAAGTAAAAGGCCTCAAGCTACCCACTGCATGGTTGATAGCATAAAGCATGGGATATAAAAACTTTTGTCTGATTGCTCACTTTACTTGTTTTAGAGTAGTGTTACTCTCAAGAGCATATATTCATGTTCTTTCTACTTCAAGTTTTATTACTTCTTTTGTATTATTTAATACATCTAAAGACACTTCCAAAAGACAAATTTTTCCATTTTGAAAAAGTAATGGTTTGGAACCTGATAAAATACATGAATGTTCACAGTGTATTATTTTCAAAGGCAAGTAGAATAAATGTGCAATAAAACAATTAAATGTGTGACAATAAACATTTCTGTGTGATCACGGATATATTAACATGCCAAACAAAAGAAGAAAAACTAGGCAAAATATTCCACCTAAAAAAAAAAAGAGCTGGATCAAAATAGATTCTTTACACACCAGAGCATAAGTAAAAAGGGAGTTTGGTCTCAATTACTGTTATTGCTAAATATCCCAGTCTAGAAATTAAAATTAACATTAAAAATGGGAATGAGAAAATGAATGAAGAAAAGGGAAATTGGATCAGCTATTTTAAACACAGAAAAAAGTCAATATTGTACATACACGTTAAAAATCATCCTACAGTAAACTTAAACCTATGTCTACTTAGATATCACACTGATAATCATTATATAAATAACCTGGGAAACAATACCTCGAAGATACATGTTTTACTATTTAGTAAACAAGAAACTGCCATGTTTGACATCACTGATTAAGGCCAGGCATTTCTAAAGCTTCAGACACATTTCTGAAATCCACAATACATCAATTTTTAATACTTCCACTCTCTCAGCTCCATTAAAAAGATGGTAGGGGAAAGATTTTAGAGTAATTAATGATATAGTTAGCTGCTAAATATTAATAGGAATCGTAGTCTTGCATAAAATATAACATATAAACCTTGCCAATACAGACGCACCAGTAATTAAACTTGAATATGTAATTACACTGATTTATATGACAGGCAAAAAGTTACACTTTACTGGTTTCTATGTAAACTGTGGGCAACAGTTAAACTTTGCATTTTATGGTTTATATAAATGGGCAATATCTCTACTACAGTTCATAAATGGTTTAGAGACTCATAGTTAAAATTACAACTAATTCCAACATGAACATTCTGACTATATCTTCCAAACCAGACTGTGAAAATGACCACCGTGATCAGCCTCCTGTTACATTCAATGCTCACAAGCAAGCTGAAGAGGTTAAAAAAAAAAAAAAAAAGAAGCAAAAAAAAAAAAGAAGCAAGGTTACACCAATTTACTAGAAAGTAAATGAAGACTCATGTATTTAAATGCTGTTAATATAAATGTTTAGTTTCAAAAATACACTTCCAGATGTTTCACTTACCATGTCTCAAAGCACTTTTGAGTAATATTGTGTCTTAGACTAAGGCATTTTTTTCTTGAAGGGATGCTAACTGCACTTACATGTGAGGCTGAGGAGAGCAGCCCGGACTGCTATTTCCATTACTGTCAATGTGATCCAGTGAACCATTGAGATCTTCATGGACTGCCTGCAGTAAGCCACTGGATGCGTTATTTATCAATCCTGGGTTACTAAGTAATGGTAAACTACTCTCTGCCAGTGCAGCCTACCAAAATGAAGAGTAAAAAGAAAAAATATTAGTCCATATATACACAAATCACTTCTAAATGTTCATACATGTATGAATGTACACACACAAAACAGCTCATTTTGGGTAGTTGCAGAGGTGGTCAGAAGGATTCTGTGCATTTTCAGTTTTCACATTCTGAATGTAACAGCAACTCTATTTCCAGTTTACTGTTTCTCTGACATAGGTTTCATTATTTTCCATTATTATGTTCCAATATTCATGGCACTTTCTAGTTTTACATTATTTTTTGACTTTGAATTACACTTAACCCCTATGCCCTTTCTCAATGTATGACTCTTTTATAATGCAGGCAGCTGCTATACTTTAAAAAATGACCAGAACTTAACTCAAAATAAAGAAGTCCTGACATTTGCCTCTTCTGCATAAAAATTATATATTATAATTAAACTTTAAAGTTTTTGCCATGAGCACCATGTTCCCCAACACTATGATGTGAAATCATTTATGACAGCTTGGATAAATATTAATGCATATCCACATGCATTTGCAAAAGCTTCTATCAATCTAACATTTGCAGCAAAACTGAGTGTTCCAGATTTTGCCACAGGGTGTCCTTCTTGCTTCTTCACATCAAAAGTAGCATGAATAAGAACTAGTACTTCTTGCGGTGCTACAACTTACTTGGATGATAAACCCAACTATTTAGAATGACCATCAGGTCCACATAAACATAAATACAGGTAACAATATAATTTCTGTAACAGGAAATTAAGTATGTCACACATAAGAACATAATCAGTGTGTGCAAAGAAAGAGTAATTTAGTATTTTTTACCTGCAAGCTTGCATTAAGAGCTGCTCCATAGCCTAAGCTGGTGGGTATGTTTTTCACTAACGTTGGGCTTCTGCAAATAAACGATTTTTCAAATTTAAAAAACAGGCAGACATCCCGGCTGGCTCACTGGGTTAATGGATTGGTTTTTCAGCTCAGAAGACCAGAATTTTAAAAGGAAAAATGAAATGAAGCTGGGGTGAAGGGGTTCAACCCTTTACAACACAGTGATTTATTCGCATCAGAAAAGCAAAAGTCTTGTTGTAATTAGGCCCACGTGGAAAGTTGCTCTGAGTGAAGGGCCATAGTGACTCATAAAGATTCTGATCTCACTGAAAGAATTTGACAGAGATAGCTATAAACTTTGTACACACCTGCCTCAGCTATGCTCGCTGTGTCATTTGTTTTCCGTTTTCTGAACTGGTACACATTTGAATACATTACATACAACTGCGTTAAGGTGCTGAATAAAAAGATCTTAAGTCTTCCCTTCCAAGAGGGAAATACAGTGGATCAAATTAGTTCCAGCAAATCTAACATAGCATATTTAAACTGGACTGGAAATACTACATGGTAGATCAGCACAGAACTGTATTTTCCATAAAATTAGTGCCCAGGATGACTGCAGAGGTCAGCTGCATGGCTGTTTACAAACAGATCCATTACAGAAATAGAATACCTTCTTGTAAAGAACAACCTCTCTGCACCTTTGGTAATCTGAGCAGTTTTACCAAAACTAATTATATACTCTAAAGGAGTAAAAAGCATCCACAGAACCAGTCATACTGACATGGGATTAATTTGAAAGTAGGGCAGTAAGAATGCCAAAGGTCCTCCTGTGAAGGCTTCTTATGAACACTACCCTCATCAAGTAGATATTTTTGAGGTCAGTACTGTAGTGTATGATACCTATATTCCAAAATGACCTTGAACGACTCCCTGCTTCTGTCAAGGGTTTACAGTAAAAATAAGCACATATGAAACTCTTAACACATGTGCAACATATGTACACAGGGCTATTTTTAATATATAGTAGGAGAACTTATGGTAGATGGAATTAAAATGACAAACATATGGTGAAATACACTGAAAAAACCAAAACCATTATCGCTTTCCTCTGCAGCAAACTATATGGGAAATGCAGGCAGGCAAGGAATGTACAGAAAACAGCGTTTACCACAAAAATGAAATAAATGTTAGCTCACTGAAGAGAATGCAACAGCATAGCTATTAGCTTGCTACGTATTCTCCACATAAGTGCTCGCTTTGTCTGTCAGGTTGTAGTACACAGAGGACTCACTTAGGTTACAGAATTACGGAACAACTCAGTTGAACAAAACCAACCACCAACGTACCCTGTTATCTTTTGTGACCTTCGCTTCTGGTACTCTACTTCATCCACTGTCCATACTGCTCCTTTAACATTTTCTACTCGAACAAAACACTTGTGCAGGCTAAGATTATGACGCACTGCATTCTAAATCAGACACAAAAGGGGGAAAAGGTAGTAAAATTAATACAATTTAAGAAGGCAGCCTATGCAGTATACTTTGTTAATCTTCTTATTCTAAATCATAAGTGAAAATCTCAATTTAGTTTAAGTACTAAATTCAAAATATGTATAATATTGTAAAGCCCAAACTTACAAATTACTGGAATCTGCAGTTTGAACTTTGTGATAACAGAACCTTCCAAGCTATTTTAATAATAGCTGTGTCAAAACCTTCCTTTCATTGAACTGGTCTAAATTGCAATATCTGTACAAATTACAGTATCTTTGAAAATGCCAGAACAATTAGGTCAGCTCTGTTGTGTCCCTGATCAAGCACTTGGGGATGGTTGAAATGTCCAAAGGAACCAGTCCTGCTTGAGGTATTAAAATGCTAAAAAGGCTACAGTGACAAGTGTTAATTTTGCACAAAGCTTTATGCAAATAAGCTCAAAGGCATTCTTTTCATCCCTATAATAACGAAATGACAGAGTTTGTTTATTCTGTATTATTAGATGACATATGCAAGTTACTTTGCAATACTGTCCCTGCACAATAGGACATACTTAGGCTTTTAAAAAAGATTTTCTCCCTGAAGTTAGGGGTTTTATTAACTGCTAGACAAAACCTGAATAAAAAGTCTTCCCTATAACCTGAACATACATTTTCTCCACCACTATTATGCAAACAGATGTTGGCTGCTTTGTATTAGAGTAATTACTCAAAATTAACATTTTTAAATCAAATTAAGTCATTCTTAAAATTTAAACTATCATAAATATACAGCAGACAGCATAATTTACTTTGAATATTTTCCATAAATCAAATTATAAATCTAAGCAAATATTTCTTCCTGTCAAGGTAAACTGGCATATAGCTATCAAGTACAGTCTGTAATGACCTAATTCTTATCTTACAAATATAAAACAAAGTAATTTTGATGAAGATTTCTTTCTATTTGCACAAAGACAAGCTTCTGGCTTGCTTTAAGAAAAGAATTCTTAAAAAAAAAAGGGGGGGGGGGGCATAAGCAGATCTAGCATCTGACCTGAAATCCAAGGATTTGATTGATCTTAATGCCCATGGCTCTGAATATGATAATTTTAATATTAATGAGCAAATGAGCAGTTTTATTATGCATGCGATATAGTTAGAACTAATAAGCTGTTCAGAATGAGTTTTGCTGGATCCCCGAGCTGTGGAGATGAGACCAAGCTAAGATATTAAATCACCTTTCATTTCTTTTAAAATTTCTTTCAGTAAATCAAATGACGGAGCATTCACTACATTCTCTAATGAGTAACAAAAGAAAACGTAAATCTTCAACATAAATATTACTTATTGAAAAAGCTCTAAAACGTATTTTCTACAGATTACCTCTGACATTTTCATCTTATAAAATACATATCAAGTAACCATGCATAAATAAAACAATTACATTCATTTACAGTACAGCACCACATAGTGTAGCAACTAATAACATCTAAACATTTTGTAAATTAAAAGCATTCTGAGCTTCACACCCATATATCTGTAATCGCTCACCAGATTAATTTGCATTTTAAATCCAAATTAATTCACTTTAGCATATCTCACAGTCTAAAATTCTTAGTATGCTGATGAGTGCTTTGCTGCCTCTATTCTTCTCAGCTACAAACATTTTCCCCCTTTTGTACCAAATGGCTTGTGGCTAATTGATGTTTCTGACTGCTTTTTGAAATGAAAATAAAACAGTTCACTTAGTCTGTGCTGAGTGCCCTTATCTTTCCAGACGTTGCTCTTTTTCCAAAAATAGATGCACAGAACTAACATTTTTTTTAGCTCCTTGTAGGATCCAGACAATGAAGTTGTTTGGACAGGGATACAGATGAACCCTTTTGTCTAAGTAAATAAACTGCATTTATGTTCTGACAGGATAATATTCACTTTACTTTCTTTTAGTTCCAGCTGAGTAGCCATGGCCCTCACTCCTCTGGCAGCTTCAGTCTGTATGATGAGGTATGATGTGTACAAAAGGCACAGACCAAGACAAAACCTACAGCCTCCATTTGTTGCACAAGGCAAACAGACATTTTTCAAACTAATTAGCCAATAATATGCAAGAGAAAAAGTAATATAGTGCGACTAACAAAGGTGTTGATGATTGAGTGCTCACACTGTAATTAGTGTGTCAGGCCCTCATTTCTCTGCCAAGCCTCAGCTATTAATTGCACCAAATTAGAAAACTGTATCAGAGGCAAAATTATTCTTTCACTTGTCATTTTGAGAGAGGGAATTCATTCCATTCAAGAGGCAGGTTAAAAAGAGGGGAAGCAGATACTAATCTGCTTATGTCATGTAAATAAATGTTCCTTGTGCTATCTGTAAGGAACTGCGTGAAGCATCTTTAAACTGCCGGCAAAGAAGTTACCTTCCAAGTTGCTGCATTACGCCTGAAGTAAGCAAATGTCCGTGTAAACCAGCTGTAAATTTCATTAAGTGTTAACTGCCTGTCACTCGATTCCATGATAGCCTGAAATGAGACAAGATACATAGTGACATAAAATAATGGTTTACTAACTAGACTGGATGACACTTTCTCAACCAAGCCTTACTTTAAGTATTAATGAATTTTAATTTAATCAGGCAAACTTAATTTTCTCTCGACTTACCTGCCTTATGAGAGTTGCATAAGTAAATGGAGGTCTGACATCTGCATTTTTATAAAATTCATAGTTTGGGGCAATTTCTGGAAAATAAAACCATATCAACTGTCTGTTAATGTTATTAGGAGCCTGCATTGTGTATCATGATTGATGACGTTGTTTCCTATGCGCCCACAACAATTTTCGAAGGAACTGTTTACTCAGGAACGCACAAAAGGCAACGGACAAGCAAATTATATGAAAAAAAGTCTTTTCTGTGCTCCTCACTGTAAAAGTGCAAACGCAGCA
>NW_026902099.1:10815000-10820000 GCF_033783945.1 Neopsephotus bourkii
TCACTAAATTGTTCATTTTCTTAGTCTGCTACATTTGTAGACCTATTTACTGTTTATAAAGCAATATGCACTTACAGGTTTTGGAGATGGCTTGGGCTCCGAGGGTCGCATGTGCAAGTGGGTCATCATTGCTTGAAGACGTTCGCGTTCCTTAGAAAGCTGTTAAGAAAGAGTGAGATCAGAAGCATTTTAGAAATGACTGATACAGCTATTTTACTGCAGTGATACATCTTATCACTGAGCTTGTCTCGGTGTAATGATTCCTGCATGTAAAAGTCAGTGTCAGGAGAAACTGAGAGAGGAAATGCAACTTTGGGCATGGAAAGAAAGAAGAAAAAAAATAAAAAAATCCAAAAAACTTTTATAGCCTTTCATATGTTAAAAGGTCAGGGAAAACAAATAACACTTCATCTTTTTGTCAATAAGAGAATTGAGGTCACAGTTGCCTCGACAGTAACAAGTTACTAAGACCATAAATTAGAAGGCCCATAGTGTCTCTTTAAAGTCCTGTGGACACTGTTAGCAATGGACTAGTGCCAACAGCTGTGAAGGGGTGAAGGGTCCTCAAAGCACAGTGCCTGCCAGGATTGTCTGCACACTTCATCCTTTCCCACGGAGGTCCAGTTAGTGCCCCCTGCAATCTGCCATCATCAATCTAATTCAATAGAATGACAGAGTCCAGGCAGTGTGAAACACTGAACTCTGCCACTGAGTCGGCATCGACACTGCGCTGGGTCTCATTACAACTGATGGACCTTACTTCACTAGCAGTCAGACAAAGCAAAAAATGGCATAATTGGTCACACTGCAAGCAAAACCTTCACTTGGACTGTTACGTTACAGCCTAGCCTTTGTAAATGGTAAACAGTTCTCAAGCAGCCTTTCAACTGCCGTTAGAAAACATGACATTACTGAAACCTGCACTTTTCTTGATCAACTGATACCATCTTCTGCTAATACACCACCTAAATATTTGTAGTTTCAGACTCAAACAAATTACCAAATTTAAAAAAAAAGAGGACGAAGTGTTTGAAATATGTAACTTGTTGATAGAAATATCAGAACATAAAAGAGGAAAATGTATCTTATAACATAAAAAGAGTAATTTTTTATTTTTTCCATAAGCTAGGTTGCAAGAAGAAATGCTCAAAATAGTATTCCACTGATATGCCTTTGGATACCTGCAACATGATTAGATTACAATATTAATTGTAATGAGAATCACTTGGTGCTTAATGCTGCCATTTTCTGGAGAGTTCTTTAGGACTTCCTTGCATTAATTAAGCTTAAGAGTTACACCTGTAGAACAAGACTGGACTAAGGAAAGGAACTTGTAAGTAATTTTAAGAAGAGTAAACTACCTGCAGGTATTTTGGGTATGCTGAATATATTTTGGTCAGTGTATCTTTAATTGAAGAACATCTGAGGTAGAAGGTGGGAAAAAGGTTTCTTCTTGGCTTCATATTATTATGTGTGACACTTTAGAGACATGCAATTTGCCATTACATAAATTCCTAACAATCAAGTTAAGCTAACACTATCCTGTAAATCTTACAGAAGAAACTGCAGCTTTTCCTGGGTTTACAAAACTTTCATTTTAAGGGAAATGACAATAAATTACATTATTGTACACTCTTCTTGTTGCTTTGGATTTCCAGTACAAAAATACAGAAGACCCAAACAGTTTGCCTTGTCTAAAACAAGAACAAATATTCTTACATACATGAGAAGGAGACAATGTGCTAAAAGGGCAAGAAACCTGAAAGGCTTTTACCCTTTCTCCACATATGGCAACAAAATCTCAGTTCCTCTCTGTGTCCCTTGTGCTTCTCTGAACAGCCCCAAGAGGGGACTGGACTCCTGAGAAATGCCCTCCTCTGACTCCTGCACAGGCCAGAGGCAACAGCACAGTGGAAGTGCTCCCCACAGTCATTCTGTGATGCTGAGGTTTTTGCCCAGCCTCTGTAGCCTGGTAGGCATAGTCTCAATGCTGTGAGGCACCGGGTGTACACTTGCATAAACTGGAGGGAGCATTCACATAGATGCAGTGACCTCTAATGGTTAGAGCCTGAACAGGGCACTCGAGTCCTGTGGTTCCAGATTGTGGACTCCCCAGGGACCTCCCGGACTGTATCTGACATAACACTTTCTGCTTACAGAAAAATGCGCACCATCCGCCTAGGAGTGATTTTGGGTGGAGATACACTCTGCTACTCCTTTGTTCTGCAGAATGGCATAGACAAACATTGGGTCAGAAGGGGAAGAAAGAAGAGGGGTCCTGACCCAGCAATTCAAGAACTGAAGATGGCTTGGATCCAGTCTCTGCTCCAGGGACTGCATTTTCCATTCACAATGGTACTAGGGTCTTAGTTCAAGCAAAATACTGTAGACAATGCTGATGTTAGAAAATTATTGCATAATTTATAATGTGAAAAATCTTTAAGTAAAAATACCCCACTTGTTCATGAGTATCAACAAATTTGATGTAAGAAAGATGTAGCTTTAAGCTACAGTCACTAAGGCAAGTGTTTTCAATTTAGTTTAGGTTAATAGTAAACAAGTAAGGAGATAATACATCCATGCAACAAACCTGTATTTCTAACTGCTGAACCACTTGCATTTGCACCCGACACTGAGCAGTGCTTCTGTCATCCAATGCATGTTCATTGTTAAGGTGCCTGGAGAAGAAAAAGAACACTAGTAAGGCAGTGCTAAGATAAGGAAAATTCCTTTATGAGTCCATTTTTTCTCTCCTGTGCATATGGTTTCCATTAGTTTCAATGGCAGTTATGCAAAAAGAGCCAGTTAGAGCATGCCTTACACACGACAATACAAAACAAGAAAACTGATTATTTTATTTAGTTCTACAGATTTTGTCAGTGATGACTGCCAGATACCCAGTTCCTATCTTCCAGGTCACATGCCATCTAAAGGCCAATGTAACCGGTTATCAATATTTTGCAGAGTGACTGAACTGACTTCCACTCCCTGTTGCTGGTGCTGATGGAACAGAAAATCACCTTACAAATGATTCTTCAAAAGATGTAATTGCTTTTAGGCCGCTTGAACTACTGTGAATTAATGCAGACCTTGGTAAAGATTTCTCTATTTGCTCTTCTTTTAATCATTAAACAAAAACAACAAGAAAACATCTGTTCCCCCTTCCCCAAAATGGAGCTGTAGGGTAACATCACTACCTCTGAAGATGAAGGCAATGATCAGGCTTCACAGGCCGAGGAAGAATGTGCAAGGTTAAAGCAGGGGAAGCAACAGCTACACACCTTAATCACACAGCAGGTTTCCCGGAAAGGGTTCAGGCTATGCATGCCAGTTTAGGAAAACAAAACTACACTCTGCAATAGGGCAAGAGGACCTCAGTGAGTGGCTGTCTGTAACTGTAACTTGGGTCTGATTGCCCAGACCCAAGTGGCTGTCCCCTGTATGTTCCAATTGATTACAGCTTGCCAAAGCTCATGTAATACTGTTTTTTTGAAGGACAGTGGATTCAGTTTATTCTCTTTCTCTTCCAGGATCAAATAAGTCCCTTTTGGAGCTTTACTAGTGGGTTTGCTGCTCCAGTGAGAAGAAAATGTAAGGATCAGGCTAAAGAAGAAAGGGAGCAGAGGAGTTTTGCCTTTGAATGTGGATTTACTGGCTATTTCCACAGGAGGGGTAAACTTTGCAGGGACTGCAGTCATAGCTGGTCTCACAGTTATCTACACCACAGAGGAAATAGATCTTTTTTGTGTGTATTCTGTTAAGGTAATTCTTTAATGTTTTCAGTTAACTGGTTACAAAATTGCCAAAAAAAGGACTGGAGGAAGATTTTACCTGTGCATCATCACCATTATCACCAGTACACCACTGAGTTTCCACATGCATGTATGCTCTCCTATGTGTGTACTCAGGTATATAACACATGGCAGTCTGGCAGTCAGCAATGGTATAGTGATTCGTGTATAGAAGATCTGGCCCTAGTCTGAGGTTACTGCCTACTCATGATTATTTATTAGTTATTACAACACCATATGTTTGCATTACACCTTACAAAATAGATACAGACACAGTCCTTGCCCTGAGGAACTTTAAATGCAACAGCAGTATGCAGTGTGGGAGAAGAAAGTCCAGTATAATGTAATTTTGATACGATTACATGGTAACTTGGGAGAATGTTGCATGTTTCTTGAGAGTTAGCACAGTAATCTTCAGAAACTCATACGAGATATACATATTTCTTATGCTATACTTTCACGTCATGTGGTTACTTCTGCTGTGCATTTTGGAGAAAAGCAATTTTATGAAAACATTAAGAGTTTAAAAATTGTTTTAAGAGTTATTTTTTTCTGATCTTTTTTTGTCTGTGAAGTAGGCTTGCTTTATTTATCATGCATGTACGGGCAATGTAGTGAAAGAAAAACTAGGTCTAATGCATTTTTAAAAACCTCTAAAATAACTTTTTTCTGTTTAAAGTTGTTTCAGTTTTAGGGTCCAATATGCTGCAATCTGCCAAGACAGACGTACATTCTTTCCTACAGAAGGCTGTGAAGAATTCCAAAGTTTTGGGGTTTTTTTTGTTTCCTGTCATGCCTTGTAAGTTATGTACAGGTTGTGCTGGTCAATTTTCATAATTCACTGGCATATTCCTGATCTTTTATCTTGTCTGCATCCCCCACTAATCCCATGTTAACTTGATTTATAATTAAGAAAAACAGGTGGTTTTGTTGTTTTTTTTCCTAAGAGGAGATAATATCTTAGAGGACTGGAAAGTGTTCCTGAAGAGCTGCGTCATTGGTTTGTAAGTGTAGACACATGCAGCTTATTTCATTATTTTGCTGTTTGTTCAGTTGTTGAAAGAAACAGGATTTTCTCCTGATTATATCTGCAATGTATTAGGAAGTCAGGAGGCAAATTATGAGCTACACATAGCATTATAAATCAGAGGGGAATGAATGTATTATTGATAACTGAACAATATAAACAGTACTGCATGTTCTAAAAGA
>NW_026902099.1:10822500-10842500 GCF_033783945.1 Neopsephotus bourkii
TTTGTCGAACGCGTATTTTTTCTTTCTTCCAGGTGTAAATTTACTTGTTAACTTCCTGTGCATGTTGCAAATTATCAACTCAATTTTAACCATGAGAATTTCCAATTCATTTTCACTTGCAACCTTTCAAAAGATGAAGTGAGATCAGATTGAAATCCAAGTGTGTCAGGGATTGTTTTAACAAAATGTTTCACTTGCATATCAGTGGTGTTTGATTTATTTTGCATCAAGCTTTTTATGTTTAAACACTGACAGGAGTTTAAATACAAAATGTTAGCTGTCACTATTCATTTATCTGATTATGTCAGATGCCTTAGTTTTGAGAGATGGTGGCACTGTCACCAAAAGAAACAACATTCTGACAAGTTCAAAGAAGATTCTTGAGGTCATAATTTTACAGCTACACCACCTAGTCAAACACACACACAAAATTGGACAATGAACACTAAGAAAGGACATATTGCTGTATATCACTTGGCAGCTGAAAGCACGGGGGGGGGGGGGGAACCCCAAGCCACAGCAAGGCTCATATGGCACTAATTATATTTCATTAAGTGATTTCTTTCTATGGTTTTGTTTTTGTCATCCTGTCTATGATGCCTGGTCACTATTCTTTGTAGACTTTTAAACGTGCTCTCCTGCCCCAGAAATAAACACAAGCTGCTGGAAAGCTGGCTTATCTTCTCTAGCATGAGGGTTTTTTTTCCCCTTGTCTCTATAGATGAAAACATGACCTGTCTTTGTAGTGTAGCTTGTGTTATGTTTGCTGGCATCTGCTGCATGCAGGTTAAAGAACACTTGTCTGCTGGCTGGAATGTTTTATTGTAAACCTTTCAGTTTAAGCTCTAAAAGTCAAATCCTTCTTACTCAAACTGACTTAGGACCAATGGAATGATAATTAATTTTGCAGACAAAATACACTGAAGTTTTGTCATATATTATTGCGTTCTGAATTTAAAAAGCCATCATGAAGAACTACTATTAAACACTGCATGATCTACTGGGTCCCTCACCAGCAAAATGGTTAGCTTCTGTCAACACCTGTTTCACAGCAAATTTCTGAATTTTCCTAAGCATTTTTGGCACTCTTCTAATTGTTTCAGTGCCTGGCATTTTCTTTAGATCTTGTCATTTTCTTTCTACTAATGTCATGACTTTTTCTGATCTGTCTTTGCATTTTAAAGTTTTTCTTAAGCCAAAAGCTGTTGTTTTTACTGAATAGTCAAAACTGATCCTGCATGCATGAGCAACTATAGTCTAACACCATTTTGCGAAGCTAGAAAATTGCTCCATAAAATATAAACTGTGGGTTTGTGTCTAGAATTGAAGGCTATCAAAAGAAAGATACAGATTAGGTTTTTCTATATGTACAGAAATATATTATGGACAAGATTGGCTATACTTTCTTCAAACTAACGCATAACATTTCCAAATAAGAATCTAATACACAGCACTGAATGTATAACTTCTTTAGCTACTCAGAGTATCTCAAAAGAATTATAGCTAATTAGAGTGTTGTCAAATTATCTTAAAAATGAAAACAATTCAAACTGGATAAATAAAAATGAAGGTGAAAATGGCTTTTGGGACTTTTAAGTCATTTATTGAAAGTTATTTGTCACTTCACCCTAAATCCTTTCCATTAGTAGGAAAGTGAATGAAAGCTGGTGTTTTCTGTCTTAATCCTCCTCGTCACATGCTCTGCGCAGTATCTCTTATTTTCTTGTTTTTAATCAAGCCACTAGGTAAACCATTTTCTGAGCAAGAGGAGTTGGAGTTCACTTCAGAAACCCTTCAAAGCTGTCATAAGCATATTACAGAAATACACAGAACTAGACTGAGGTAGTGTACCTTATTAATATTTCATTTTGGTACAATATACTTGCATTAACTCTCTTAACACAGGTATCACATTGTTTCAAGTCAGAGAACCTAAAACATCATAACAAAGATTAAACTAAAAGCAAAGCATTGAAAACTACAGCCATTAGTCCTGTCATCCCCTATAAAGTTAATGGGTTGGAAAAATGGTCAATCTTTGGACTAAAATTTGGTATTTAATTGAAAGAAAATGTTTTTTAATTGTAATGGGGATTCTGCATTAGCGTGAACATGAAAAGGTACTAAAGAATCTAATGCAAGGTTATGTATTGATTTCCATCTCAACGCTAGTGTAAAAGGAAGGAATATATCTGTTTCATAAACAACTTCACCCATTCAGCACCATGATTTCTTATTTGTTTCTAGGGCACAGAAGACAGAATTGAATGAAAAGAAGGAATAATAAGGTATTCTTGGACATTGTTTTGATGGTGTACAGGACAAAAGCCATGACATTGCTATAAACCCTGATTGACTCTGTACCAGAATTATCAAGATGTTATATGTCACTTTCACATTTTCCAGGGTTATTTGATTCAGGAAAGCAAGAGCATCTGTAAACCTAGCACTACATTGCCTTAATCAAAATGGTTTTAGTGATCGTGGATTATAACAAGAGACCTGACATAATGCATGTGCAAAGTCTGCCCACAGAATTAGCATCACTATAGCCTAGACTGATGGACTTATTTAGAAAATGTAGTTTTTCTTGAAAAGGAGAATGCTTAAGTTAAATGAATTTAAATTCTTCGTATTAATAATACTTAGGACACTACGTTGAATTGGGAGATTTCATTTTCCTTTTAATACAAACTTATGTAAATAAGGTTGTTTTAAATCCTATACAGCTTTCTCCAATAATAAGCCATTATTTTGACATTCCACTTCATGCACTAATAAACAAAAACTCTATCAGGAGTGATACCTACCTAAGATTTGCAAGTCAGTATAAGTTACTTCATTTAAAATTGAAAGACAGCAGGAAAGATGGAGAATGCATTGCAAATACTTTATGAAAAGTATTGCTATAATCCTATTACAAAAGTTATTGTGATATTGCATACTTATGGTCTCCTGTTAAGGTGCTTCTGTTACATACCCTGTAGTCTACCATTTGTAAACACATCTTTTTGATGTTTCTGCCAACATCCTGGCAACAAAGCAGTGCAATTTCAAATGAGCTAATTAACTTAATTGTTGATGAAGCATGAAACAGTTCATTCACCCTGTTAGCTGCACCATGACAACATAAGAGTCTCAGCCCCTGAAGTTACTCATCTATATAAGCCTATCTGTAGCTTTCCATTAAGATCTATTGCATGCCAAAATGAGTATGGCTCTTCTAACAAAGACCAGTCCATAATGTACATAGGTAGAAAAATCAGTACTGCTGTTGAAAATTCAGATGCACACAGAAATACTAGGAACTACTTAAAAAATAAAAATCGGAAAAATGCAGAAACCCATTGCAGTCTGAATCTGCAGATGAAAAGCAAAAACTGTGTCACTTTTCTAAATGCTCTGATTTAGACTATAGCTGGCAAAACCAAATACTAAAAGGGAAAACTTTTGACACAGCTGTTCAGTCCTGAAAGAGGCAAACCCACCTGTTCACAGTGGGTTTTTTTCTGTGTATCTTGTGCACATACAAGAGTAGAAGCAAAAATAAATTAGCAAGGGAGAGCTAAATGGCCCTGCTCAGTCCATTGTTCCTTTTTATTTATACTATGCACATTAATTCCCACTATACACAAACTGTCAGAAATTAAAATGCGCTTTTTCATACCCATACTATTCAATATACAATCTAAAGCATCTCTTCAAATTTTCTGAGGCTCCATTTCAGTAAAGGGTAATAAGAGGATTAAACACTGTGCTATTGAAAGGTCTGCAAAAGTGTTCGACATGAAAGAAAGGATAATGATTTGACCCTCTGCTGATAGCCTCGATTACTCAGTTGCTTGGAATACACACACACAAAAAATCTCTGACATGATTTACAGTAAAACTTTGTTTGCCATCTTTCTCTTTCCCTTGCCTTAAACAACCCTGTGCCAATGAATAAAATTCCACCTACTTTAAAAATTGTCCAAAATCTTCACAAACGCTTTCACAGCCAGGCCATTTGCAAACTCCATGACCATAGAGAGTATGGGAGGCCCCAGTTTCCTCATGTGACGAGCTGTAGCAAAAGAGTAAGGCATCAGATTCATCTCAAAAGCCATAATCGTTGGAGGCTGCTAGCGCCTGTCAGGTTACGATCAGTGACAAACAGGTCAAAACAGGTCAATTTAGCTCAGAGCAGTCAGAAAAATTTAATCGTTCTATTGAATAGTTCAACTGCCAAGGCTAGATGATGTTCCAATTAGAGAAGAAATAGAGCCAAAGATGACTGTTAATAAAGGAAGAAAAAATAAGATGACTGTATAATACCATATGCTAATTCTGCCATATGACCTTGGTGTAACATTTACCTATAAATAAAAAATATACTCACAAGTAATCAATTATGAGAATACTGAAGACAGTCAGAATTTATAAATATTGGGAATGTTACTACATAATATTTGAATTTTCTGCTTAAATATGTGAAAAAATAAATTTGTTTCCATTAATAAATATTTTTGTTCAGAAGTGTTGCTTCCACAGCTACTTGGCTTCACAAAAAAAACCCAGATGTATTCTGTGTCTTCTTTTGAAACCTCCTCAATAGTTTCATTCACATACAGTTATCAAAGAAATTCTGGGGATTGCCCCATGGAGGTGGGTGTCAGCTACACATCATGAAGCAAAGAACCATTCTCTGAGATATAATCACAAAAGTAATACTAACTGAAAACACTACTACAAACGTATTCAGGGAAGAACCAGTTTTAAAAAAGCCCCAACAAAATAATTATAAAAAAACGTTCTCATAGTCACATGAGAACCAGAGACACTTAAATTATAGTATCTTACTGTAAGTATTACAATAATTAAATGGAGTATTTATTTTAAAATACAATTATTTGCAATTTAGGTTATGTAGATACAAATTAAATTTCATCTTATATTGAGATCATCTACATCTGACTATGCTCTACTGTGTACTGTGTACTTTTGTATGTATTTAATCCCTTACTTAAAAATGAGGACTAGTGAAGAATATCTGTCAAAGTGTTTGAAAAATTATTTTAACTTTATCAACTGTGTTACTGCTGTGCATATAAGAAAATTCAGTGGTTTTCTTCACAAGAGACAAATAATGTAAGAACTGTTTTAATGTACTAATTTCTAAAGTGCTCTTTACATAAAATCTTTGTGCTGAATTACAGCCTTGGCAACTAAGACAGATGAACATTTTCAATGAAATCAGCAGTGTGATTCAAGAATAAGGGCCAGACTGCCAGATGTGTTAACTCAAATATGAATGAGGCTACATGCTTACAGAAAGTGACCACAAATCTGCATTTACACCTGTAAAACAGCACACTCTGTTCTGGGCTTTCTCATTTTTAACAAAACTACCAAAAGTATATATGCTATAAAAAACAGGCAGGTAATTCTCATTGTGTCTGCAAAGTCAGACATTGCTATTAAATGATGCCCTACTGGTAAACAATTCTGAAAAATCATGTCTCCATGATCTCTTAAGTAACCTGTGTTATTTTGTGATTGGAAATAACGTGATTTCTGATGTTAAATGACAGCTTTACATCAAATGATAAGCACAGTTGAAATCTTGTCAGAATTACCTGTCTCGCCTTGCATTTAGAACTGAAGACTGTCCATTCACTATGGAATGATGAGTTATTGGTGGTGATGCTTTGGAAGTGGTGGAGGAGGTAGTAGAGGAGGAATTGTTAGTAGTGAGGTCTAGCCCTCCATGTTTAATGCCATTGTCTTCCATACTGTGAACTCCAGTCACTTCTTTCCATAACTGCTGAATCTCAGCAGGACTTAAGCCAGCTATAAAATGAAAGAAAGCCCCACTAATATAACAAAATAAAGAGTTTCATATAATGAGCTCAGTGTTATTAATGGATTAATGCCAACAATAAAGCTGATGCTGGTTTTCCAGCACAATCAACATGTAATAAAACATAAAGTCATTCTTCTTCTGTCGGAATCCAGGTAATCTGTCTTCTCTTGTGTTATAAATAGTCCATTAGAAATTACCAGTTTTAATAATATTATACTCCTTCTGAAAACACTTCCCAAAGATCAAAGGGTGAAAGCTACAAAGAACTTGCAACTACTTCTTGAAAAAAAACCAACCCAACAACCCTAAATAGACTTCTGGTCAAGACTTTTTTTGTCTGCTTGACACAGAAATGTAACTCAATGCGTCCAGTCAACTGAAGTGTTGTAATTCCTCATAATAAAACATGTAATGGAAAACAGAAAAACAAGTTACACTAAAGATACAAATACTGGTATTCTCTTTAAACACTTATGAAGAGCAAGGAGTGAGGGAAGAAGACTAGAGAGAGAAAAAATCAGAAGACAACAGTTAAATCAATGAGATCTTAACAGGTTTAATATTTGAGCAATACACATATGACTTTAATTAATGACACCCACATATTCATTAGTCCTGTTCAACATTTATGAAAATTGTTCCATCTTAAAATGTGTCTCAAGAGGCAAAACCAAAGTGACCATTTGGAAGAACACACCCACAAACCCACCAGACACAGGTAACTGCTGAAGCTCTTTGGTACCATTCAGTGTCACCAGACAACTAGAAAGCCAACAAAACTGGCCCATTTACAACTCTTTCCACACAGATGAAATTACACAGAGTGTAGACCATCAAATTTCTCCATGATTTTTTTATTTTGTCCAGACTGACTATGGAAAAGAAACCGGAGGGTTTGGCTAGGAGAAAGGAGACTGTGTCTCACCAGCCTCCTGGGGTGATGGGCAGCCATACAAAATTTGAAAGCCACCTCAAGCTCCCCTGTATGTGCTATATGCACAGCTCTGGTCTGGAGTCTAGCCACCAGATCTTTGCAGATAGAGCTTAAATGTGCTCTCCACTCCATTTGTAGCCTGGAAACTTGTACTTTCCCGGATTAATCCTAGGCCACAAATAGCAATGTCTCGTAGAATGCATTCATACATATGTGTTAGGTTTACTTGGCTTGAATTGAGCACATTGCACGAACTCATGGAAACTTCCATTACAATATGCTTCTGCCTGAACTAAAGACTCCCAAAACACAGGCAAGAGAAGAGCTGTGAGCATTCTCTTATCTTGCCACAAAATACACAACTGAGACAGGAAATTCAGATTTTGAAAGATGTGGAATTCATCAAAACTATGTATTTTTTCTGTCACTGCCAGTCTTTATAAGTTTGACATCTCTCTTTTGAAGAATTCTAAATTAAATGTAGCAAAGAATGAGAAGCCCGGAGAGTTTCTTGTGAAAGATCTTGTTTCATGGCCAGGTTTTTCAGCCTGAAATTATTTGGTCCAGATTTTTATCTTAAAATCTAATTCAGTCTTCTGTATCTTGTCTCAAAGAGTGAAATTAGGTAAGACATGCTCAAGGTACCTAGATCTGCTGGAATGCAAAACATTCAGAATGCTGGTGTGGTCTGAATTAAAATGCTGCTCTTTTTATTTGATGAAAGAGCTTAAATTTACCGCTCCTTAGAAAAGAACTAAAATGCATCTATTCATTAAAAATTTTCATTGAAGATAGTTTTATTTGGTAAACAAGATGTATTAGAAAGATGAAAAGACTGTTTTTCACTGTTTGAGAAATCTTTGTTAGATCATGTTTTATTCCGAAGACACAAACTAGGAATACTAAAAAACAGATTAAAAAAAGATTATGAAAAAGCACAGTAAGTTCCTTAATAGTTCTCATCAGCTGCCTCACAATGCCTCGGAAGTGTACTACATTATTAATAAAAGACTAGTAATAATTTATAGAAATAATAATTTCTGGAGGTAGTGTAGAAACAAACTTTGGAAGGTGTTTATTTTTAAAAGAATTATGAAAGAACCTCATTTTTAGACTACTATTTTGTGCCCTGCTTCCCTACCCGAAATGCAAACACCCATTGGCAAACTCAGTTAATAACAAAAAGATTGGAATTTAAGTCTTAAAACTGGAATTTATATTGTATTTGCACAGCAAAAAGCTAGGTTTTAAGGAAGCAAGGAAAGAAGCCAGGCTCTAATTTACTGCATTAGAGAGACAGGCAATGGGAGTGATGGTTATACTAGTTGTAATTGTTTAATGAAGGTAAGTAATTACTGCCATGTTCATGAGGTATGTTCCAGCAACACTGCAAATAACCCATTTTAGCGCAGTAAATAATAGTTACTCACAGATGTAATCACAAATCAAAATGAAAAGTAATGTATTCATTTAGGTGGCATGATATACAAAGCGCGTTATTTACTTCAGACTCTTCCCTTCCTCCTGCTACTGAACAAAATAAACTTAATTTTGTAGTGAAAAGAAATGAAAGCCAAGACTAAACCCATCTGTTTGCATAAACAGAGGGCAAACATATCGTTTTGTCTTGCAGTGACAAAACTTTAACTGGAGATCAACAAACTTTGGGCCCTGGCGGAGCTGAGTAAAGAGCAGCCCCACAAGGTGAGTGAAGGGCTGGGAGTGGATGGAGCAATGGCCGTCGCTTGGGCACTGGTCTCTATGTGCTGGGCAGCCCCTGCCTCTGAGTAAAGCTGTGGATGGAGCTATGTCTCCTCGTTCAGCATATTTTTTTTGGAACAGACAGAAACTTCTCTCTGGGCTCAGGCTGGTTAATTTTATCACTTCTTCAGAGCACTCTGAAAGGCTGCCTTTTAGGATAAAAGGATTAAGGGCAGGCACTTAAAAAGTATAAAGTTAATAAGCAAATTTATAATTAGTTGTAAATTGTGGCAATTTTGTAGTTTCTGTGTCTAAGAAAGTCTCGTAGTTTCTGTGTCTAAGAAAGTCTAACTCCCATTTTAAAAGAGACCTGTAAAATGGCTGACAGATATTTTACTGTGGATGTAAAGGCAGAGTAAGTTTTAAAGTTTCATAGGTTGTGCTAACCCTCAAAATACTCTCTGCACACTAAATTAAAGGAGAAAGGCTCAGCACAGGGATCCAGAGAGGTATAAAAATTAGCATCTGTAGTGAAAAGGGCATGTATTGTTTTGCTATGCAGTTATACTAACACCAAGAATTTCAGGATTTTGAGGTTAGTTTTATAACTCTTTTCACTACTATCTATTTTTATGTTTGAATAGGTACTTAATGAAATCACTACTTATAAAATGCAGCCATGCATCTGTCTTTTATTTTCCTACATGGCCTGATCAAAACTTTGTTGTTTTTCTTTCACTTGTTTGGTTTCTGTTGTCATTTACCATCCTTTGCATTTAGCTAGCATCACTGCAGCATTATACTCAAGTAACTCACAGTAAGCCACTGGCTTTGGATATGGCATAGTGAAGATCTTGTCACAAAACAAACACTAAAACACCTCTTCTATCCTACATGCTATACCTGACTATCAAGAAAACATGGTAAAGATTCCTGTCCTTCAAAGGCAGTAACTATTTGGAGCAAACACTGTTTATAGACGTGAACCTCACAAGCTCTACTTGGAAATTATGTCTCTTCATATTAACAAATGCTGACCCCATGCTCTCTTTGTCACTAACAATTTGTGGTTTAGAGGACTCTTTATGACCAGTAACTTATGAACATGAATAGCTCTGTGCTTCTCATCATTCTAGACATACATGCAATTTGGCAATCTAAATGGATGTATAAGAATGTATTACACATATATAAATCTTTCTGTATAACCATATTATACATCTTGCAGCACAGTGGAAGGAGAAAAACATCCTTTTACCATATCCAGTCTATATTATCTTAAATAAATTCTGATGGTCTCATTTAATACTGCCACAGAAAATGTGTGTTATAAAATTAGCTAAATTTTATGAGGAGAAAAAAAAAAGGAAGTTTGATCTTTTATGCACACCCCGATGGACACTATGTTAAATCTAGTTAAGTACTACTTATATTTGTAAATACCTGGATGTGTAAATTTAAGATACATGAGAAAGCCTCAACAGATCTGAAGCCTATTAATCTTCATTACATTTTTATGAACGGGACTCAGTGCTGTGCCTTCCTATGAAAGAAAATGTGCTGAAAGAGGAGCCCACAGAAAGGACTCCAGTCACAACCCTGGATTTAGTCCTCTCTTTGGTTTGTTGGAAAGCCTTTCCTGCTTATCCTCATCACTAACTTCACCTCTCCTGGCACAGGGTGAGTGGCCTTTCTGGAGATGCAGAGGGTTTTCCATGGGAAGCTGTCTTATGATTTTTAAGTTTGCAAATCCACATCAGAGCTATGAAAAACTGAGGTCTTATAACTGTACTCATGTATCTAAAGGAACCCTACGTACACACTAGGTACTAGAACTAGGAGAGAAAAATGGAAGAATTAAATATTTGCCTGGAAATCCATATAATTAAAAAAACATATGGCAGAAGCAAACAAGAGGTTAACATACCTCAAAACAATAATGCAGATGTATTTTAACTGTAAAATTTTGAAGTTTTTTATTTCTTTAGTATCAACCTTTCTTTGTCATGACTTCAGTTATACTTAACTGAGTAGAAGAAAGCTTTTAAGAAGAACTGTTTACTAGCTCTCCTAAAAATGTAACAAAAAAGTATTGTTTTTTCTATGATTTTCTACTAGAAGTGGATGAATGAGTATTACATTAAACTAATGAATATCAATGCAATTGGGTAGGAGTGCTAGGGGAAATCTGTGGGGATTCCTTAATGCGAGAGAAAACCTGAGGAATTCCTCTTGCAACAGATGGCACGAGGAGGTTGCAGAAGGTAAAGCTGTTTGGAGGGAGGTTGTGCTTCAATTGTTTTTATTCCATTCTGGTCTGATGTGACTTTGTAGAAAAGGAACCCAGCTTTTAACAGACTAATGTGTCAAAATTCATGCATCAGCTTGCTTCCCCACTGCTATTCTCAAATAATAGTACTGTGATACCTTACTTAGGACTCTTTTTTACTGCAATTTGTGTAACTTTAGGTATGATTGTGTCACAGCTTTTCCACACCCCACAATGTATGGAATTTACACACCTCTCTGGACCGAGGTTTTTAGTGGGTAAGTCTTTCTCATGCCTATTTTATGTCTCTTTTTTTTTTTGTGTGTGTGTGTCTACACCGTTGTCTATATACTGTGTACTCTGCTTTTGCTCATCTGATTTCTGAAGCCTCAATTTCATAATAGTTATCTGCTGGAAGAACCAGATACATGCGTAAGGACCAATTAAGAGTAATGTTGCCTGTCATGAACACAGTCTAAACAATGCTCATTGCAGGACTGGAACGTCAGAGATCAGAGTATTGTGTAATTTTTATGACAGACATTTAGCTCACCTCTCTATGGTAACACAAATGGAAACACATACCTCACAGGTTACAGTCCTTAAAATGGGAAGTCTTTGGCCTTATCTTAAAATGTAAGCAGCATTTCTCTCCAAGGGAATTTACTTTTCCAAAGTGCATGCCCTATTTTCTTTCAACAATGAATGTATTTGTATCAAGTAGTAGAGTTTGAGCCCATTTTCAGCACTGAGAGATCTTGATCAATGTTACAATAGGATTTGTTTCTTTAAAGCCTTTACTGTTGTCAGTCATAATTCACTACTATTGGAATCCCCAGCTTCAAAACTCCAGTATTTTACATATTTAATACAATGGAATGGCAAATAAAATCAATCCTAATGTTTGGCCCTAAATTCACATGTCATAAATTGAAGATTCAAAGTGCTTTGCAATGCCAAACACTTTCTTTTTTTTTTTTTTAGAAAAAAAGGAAGGAAAAAAAAAAAGGGTTGCAATGGTTTTAACATCACTGAGATATTTTATATCTGTCCATTTATATTAAATATAATGATAATGTTTCTACTAAATCAGATTTCAGTAATTCCTCAGAGAAGAGCAATGGTGCTTGAATTGTGTCACTATAAGAAATTGTTTGCAGCACATAAGGCTAATATAAATATGCATCTTGTATCTAAGAAAAAACACTCAAAAGCTGTTTTCTTCCATAAAAGTATGCTGCGAAATTTATCAGCCTCAAGAAAATTTGGTAATATGAGTAATAAAGTTCTAATAATATACTGTCATTACAGGAAGCTGCTGAAGTTTAGATGCAAATGGAATGGTCAAAGAACTTGTGAATTAGAAATTACTCCAATCATATACTACTGGAATACCTTGTGGCAGAGACTGGACAGGAAGAGCAGACTGGCCAGGTGGGATGGAAATGAGTCCCTGACGCTGAAGGTTCAGCAGATGTTGCTGCTGCTGAAGCTGTTGCATCTGGAGAAGCTGCTGCTGGAAGACAAGCTGCTGGGCTGCCAACTGCTGCTGCTGCTACAGAGAGAAGAGGGCGGGGGGGAAATGCAGCAAAAAGTAAAGCATGCAGTGAAGGCTAGAATGGCAAAAACATAAAATCAACTCCTTTCCCTTTAATCTGAGTTATTAAATAATAATGCTATTTGTAGAATATTCAGGCAGTGAAAGCGTTTGAAATTTTCTATTATATTCATTCCAGCTATTAGGTGTTAGGGAAAATAGCAAGACACATTTAATGACACGCTAAAGAAAAGGGTCAAGAGAAAGTATATAACAGCTGTTTCAAACAACAACAAAAAAAGCCCAGCTCATGGCAGATGATAACAAATTTATCTATGCTAAAAGTGTAACTCTTTATGGGAGCCTGTGATTTGAAGGCACTCTTATTTTTCCAATTGACTAAGTATGGTCTGCAGTGGCCCATGAATGTGGTCTCCAGTGATCTATTAGTAAACTGGGATGTACCCTTCATTTCACTCGCCTGTTAGCTCTCCCTCTTCTCTTGTTGGAATATATTAAAAGGAGTGTTACATTCAAGGCAACGAAGTGCCCTATTATGGAGCAAAAGGATAAGTTCCAGTTTTGTGAGGCATTTCAAGACAAACTGGAGGCTGCAAAGACACAGGAGGCTATGAGAAGGCAGTCACACTTCAGAGAAAGACAAGCTGCTGTGGAAGACCTTTCCTTTCTAGTTTGGGGAAAAGAGAAACTTCTGATGCGTTCACTGGAAAACAGACTGCATAATGGAGCAAGTCATGTGTATTGCCCACAGCCTCCGGAGAAATACAGGAGCAATTTCTATTCCGTAGTTGATGGCTGTCTGAAATTCTATTCACAAATCCAAACAGAAACAAAGCCTCAGGAGGTCATAACTGCTTCCTCGACGTTTGCATAATGGGCAGCTTGAAGACAACGTCTAGGATACCCGCTGATCAATTTAACTACTTCAACATGTTTTGTTTGTGCTATGTTTATATTTGATGCAGTTTGCTGACAAGTGCAAGCTAGGCCTGAGAAACCTACTTGTCAGGTTGATTTATGAGCACATCAAACTGTAACTTTCTACTCGCCACTTCAAACCTACAGTAGCAGTTCATTAATCAGGGGCCTGTGACTTTGAAATCTGTGCTCAATCGCTCTTTTTCAGCCATGGACTAAATTTGCATGCTTTCTGAGCTGTGCCACTGAGAAAAGTAAGACTCCTTCCCCAACACAGATTGCCTGTGAATACAAGATAATCAGTACAGTGTCCACCACACAGCTTGCTCTTTGCACGCTCAGATTCATTAATGAACATTAGGCGACAGCAGCACTGGGCTGCTCAAATCCTACGTCTCAGAAAGGGGAGCAGGAGAATTATACTGGCACTGCTATTAAGCCTGGTAAAAACATATGAACAAATCTTTGATAGCTGCATCCTTGGTACAGGAAAAGATCTAAACTAGTCTTGTCTTTTCCACACCTCAGACAGCTCAGACTAGTATGCATCAGCAAGGGTCTTAGCTCCTACCTCTTTTGCTTGCTTTCCTGGATGCTGTTGCTGCTGCTGTTGCTGCTGCTGCTGCTGCTGCTGTTGCTGCTGCTGCTGCTGTTGTTGTTGCTGTTGTTGCTGTTGTTGTTGTTGTTGCTGCTGCTGCTGTTGCTGCTGCTGCAAAAGCTGAAGATGTAACTGCTCTTGCTGTTTCTTGTAAAACTCTTGTAGTTGTTGCTGAATAAACCATTTTGACTTTAATAAATAAAGGCAAAAGTTTCAAGTATTATAAATCTCCTAAACTCTTCTAGATTGGCATATGGTAGCGTAGCCATTAAGAATCACCTCATAATAAAAAATGTGATTTGAAGAGGCAGATCTACATACATTTTTTTCCAAGGCGGTTCTGAAATTTTCCAATGCAGATTCCAAAATATCCTAAACAGAAGGGTATAGAAAATCTGTATTCTAAAGGGAATGCAAGAGCCAAATTAACTCCTCAAATAACTATACCTAAGTTCCTCACATGTCCTATATAACCAATCAGAAACTGTACTCATCCACTTGCAAGAAACCTACAAGTCTCTAAGGCCAAACTAAACTGTCTGTTTCTTAGGGGAAAAAAGTAATTAATCTGTCAATCTATTTAGTGGGATGCTGGATTCACAACTGAAGGTGAATTGCCTGTAATAATCACGGTACTGAATATTAAAGTGTTTAAACATACAGTGATTGAGCTGTGACTATGACAAACAGACACATCATTTTCTGTATAACAATTAAGCACGCACCCAAAAATCCACTCTGCGTTACACTTGAGGTACTGATCACTGACACTATCTTTATTGTATGAATAACAAGTTCATGGATTCTTCGCTTAGCTGCCAGGTTTTGTGCTAAGGAAACAGTAACCTCCTCTTCCTTTTTAGCCCTATCTGGGACAAATTTTTTGGATGTAAGAAAACCCAAAAATAAAAAAAAACAACTTTTCCCCATGATGAAACAAGCTGTTAAGTTCAAATTTCATAACCGCGTACCATTTATGTGTCTAAAAGGAGCACTACAGTGTTTTGAATTTTAAAGCAACAATTATCTACAACTCTATTTGCACTTCCTTTGGCAAGTCTACAATTAAAATGTGCCTAAGCACTTGAAAATTTAAATATCAATTTGTTTGGCATTTGTAATGCATCTGCCACTGCTGCTGCTGTTTCTAATATAATATTCAATGTTTCAAAATCGCAATTTCACACTTCTGCAATTAATACAAGAAATTTAAAGACTGAGAAGTTTCACATTTATTTTCGGTCTTTTTGGTGCAATGAAGGATGAAATATTACAAAACAAGACCCATAAAATCTGGCTGACACTTGCATGAATGCCCTGTGCTAACAGTCCAAAGCAGGTAACACACATTACCTGCTGCAACATAACTGCTTGCTGCTGTTGGAGAAGTGCTTGAAGCTGCTGTGGAGACAACACTTGCTGCTGAAGAATCTGCTGCATCTGCTGAGGGGTGATCACCTGGGGAGTCATCATGGCCACTGACACAGGCACCTGCACAGGGAAAGAAAGATATCATCATCAAACACATTTTAGTTCGCCTGCACCACAGCTGTACATCTTCTTTATTTTGCACCAAAAATGGACCATTATTTTTCCATAATATTTATCACTGCAAAGTTCCAGTTTCAGTCAGAATCTGTTATTTTAAGACCACAGTACTGTGGCACTCTATTTCCAGAGGCATCAGATTCGATCAGACTCAAGCTTTATGTTTCACATCTCTTACGTATACCTGCAAGAAATGTAAGCATTGGCTAGTACAAATGTGTATTTAAAAATAATGATCACATGGCAGGGCTCTCAACACTTCATAATCAATCATCTTATCAAGTGTCATAATGTTACAAATAGAATAATCTATTGAGACTGTTCCAAAATACATGATTAAAACAGACAGCAAAATAAGTATCTCAAAGCAGTAAATGTTTTCCACAATAAAGACACTTAGCCTAGAAAAATATTTGCATAATACTTCACTTCAGTATAAGAAAACCTTTCTTTTGCAGCTAGTCTTTTTGGGAAGTCTGATTTATAGAGGAATAAAAATGCCACAGACATATTGGAGTATAGAGCAACGGCTACCGCCTCAGTCACCTGCTTTCTGCAGACAGAAACGTGATCTCAGTCACCCCGAACTGAAAACTCAAAGTTGGGAAAGCTTGTCATAAGATTATTGATTTGTCCACTAAAGTCTAAGAATGCATTTTTGTGTAGGTGCTGTTTTGGACGCAGCTTTATTTTGTGTCTGTCATACACTGAGATGAAGTGTCTACATATGCATAAACATCCACCTACACACATGCTCTCAGGAATGTATATATGAGTTGGAAAGACACAGCAAATACGTGCGGTTGTATATCTAGTTGCATGAAAGAGCCTGAAGTATGTGGCGAGCCCGCTGCAGCAGACACGCTGTGTGAAGCCATTGCTCAGGCTAACCAGGACACAAACAGCTGTCAGCAGGCCAAGTCTTCCACCCATGAAAAAGCAGCCGCTCACTTGTCTAGCAAAATCCAGATGTTTTTTCTGTATATAATAGCAAGCTGGCATATAAATACTGCTTTGTGAGATGTCTGTAGGACATTCCAGTTTTCTATAAATCAGCAAAAATAACAATCATTAATAAAATAAATTGTGATCATGATCAAATCTTCAGAAGAAAAGCTTTTCTAACATTTCTGTTACTTGAATCTATCCCTAAAGACTTTGAATAAATGTAACACTTAGAGGAAAAAAAAATGCAAGCCTGCTGAAGTTTACTTTTAGAAAAAATTACTTCATCTAGTATTACAGCGAATACCGCTTTTCACACAATTCATCACAGCATAAATTATGGTCTTTAAATCTTGACTAATTAGGAGTCTGAAAGTAGAAGTACCAGCTATTACTATAAAAGTATGATAATCTTTTGCAAATGGTGAATGAAATTATAAATGAAATTCAAGAATAAAAATTCTGAAGGTCATACTCTAATATACAAGTGGAAAAGACAAACCAGACTTCCAATCAGAATCAGGCCCTATGGGGAGAAATTTTAACCTCAGCTATCACTGGACTCCTTCTGTAGTCAACAGAATAAGGAAATCCCAAAGAAAGTTTATCTGATCTGGTTTAGGCATCTGTTCTAGCATGGGACTAATCCCTCTCTGAATGTGCCCGTCTCTCTCCATTGACAGTAGGCTCACTTTGACTTGACACCTATTTTTTCATATGGTTAATGTTGGTTGTGACACTTCATGACACCCAGAAGTTTTGTAGTATTGGAAACACCACTTCTCTGCAATATTATTTTATTCTAAATCTATCCAGTCCTAAGGGCAGGACAAACAAGTTTTAACAACTTTGAGATGCATGAACAAAGAGTAAAATCCACTGACTGGAGTCAGTGTTCAATTCCCTCTGAAGTCACTAAGAATTCCCTCTGTTTACCTGAGATCTGAACTTGTTGATCTTTCAACAATTTTGCTTCAGCAATACTCTTCTATCTGTCACACACATATGACGAGGCAGAAGGCAGGCAAACACCTTTCTGATTAAACCATTACCTTTAACCTTTAAACCCTGCAAAAATTTCCCTAACACATCACTTACATGTTTACTACTATAATATATAGCAAATGGTGAAGGTGTTGTACCCTTGTTACTCTACTTCTCTTACCTTTATGTCACCTCTCTTTCCTGGCTCTCTGTCCTTTCAAACACACAGGTAACAATTCTGAGAGTGAAAATCAACATTACACTGTAAGTGGCACTGATTTATCCATGCTCTGTGCTAAAGACTCTACTCAGTAAGACTCATGCTGCCGCAAGAGTCCTCTGTTCCTTAGTCTGAAACACACATTCCCCTTCACCAGGCGTATTTCTGTTAGCTTTTGCAGTATCTGCTCTGAATGTCCTGGACTCTATACATGCTCTTGTATTTGGAGACACACCTGCTGTGTGGTAAACTCTAAGAGCTTTTCTTTCCAAATATGTTTCTCCTGTATTTTTCAACAGTCACTTTCAACTGCATTAGCTGAAGTAAAGAACCTAATAAACCTGTTTTTCAGGACAACTGACAAAAGCATGAAAAAAAAGACAGTCAAGATCATCAATAAAAATACACATTTATGTAGATAATACTGCCTTTAACATAATTTTATGTAAGCATGCATATGCGTATCATACCTGGTATATATCTTCATTCCCACCTATAAAGGACAAGGCATTTTGAAAACTGCTTGAATTTTAAATTAGCAAAAACGTATTAAGCAAAGAGATTTCTCTAATTGTAATTAGGTAATATAAATGGGTACATTTCACAGCCTTCAGTGATACACTAGACTGCACTTTATTTCTTACTGGCATAGTGTTACTGTGCTAGCTGGGTCGGAAGACTATGAGAAACCTGCTGCTTTATGGCCAATTATGTGCATTAGGTATATTTCTTTTGGTTTAGAGTCAGCATTCTTCAAGAATTCTGATCTGACTTTATAAAAATTTAGCAAAGAGCCAAACAGGCTCTTTCTCATAGGAATCTCTCAGTGTATCTGAAGTCAGTTCAGGCAGAGGACAGTAGAGGGACCCGGTGAAAAGGTACGACCAAGTAAATTAACGTGGTTTGTTTGAGTGGGCCACAAACTCTCAACAAACTCATGAGAGGTCAGACCTCTCGTGAAAAAATGAGTAGACAAAACCATGATTTATGACTGTAAACCTTTTGTTACAAGGTGTCAAAGATACTGAACACCCAGCTCGGTCATGAAGTGACTGGGTACAACAGCCCTACAAAACACAATGGGTTGGAAAACTTCCAAAGAACATGTAAATTTGTCAGTTCCATGACGGATCCTGATGGAGGCTTCATGTTTTGAAGAGTTTCTCATGTTTCTGACACAGGCTGTCCCCCGTTTCTTTGGATTAGCTTACAAGTCCTGCTAAATAAAACTACAGATATGTAAACAAATAGATTTTTAACACATCTGAACAGCCTTTCAGGCAAAACCAACTGCAAAGTGCTTTACATGTGAATGTACTGATAAAAGAAAAGCCATGACACAGAATGAAAGCATTGACAGTGGAAATCAGATAGATGAACATGGCTGCAGAATAAAGACAGAACTTCTTTGAAGACTAACCAACCTTGTTTTCCCCAGATCAATTTAATAGAAAAATGATGGAGACTGAGCTTGTTTATTTGACACTACTCTTCTGCCATATATGAAAACTTCATGATTACCCATAAAGAAGCTTGCTAGGTAAACATTCACCCATTGTTCCTTTGAACTAACCAATAACAGAAATCATACAAATTTATATGTTTTTTGTTACCTACAAGAATCATGTTCCTAATGGCTCAAATGGAAGTCAGCATAAGTAACCAGGACCTTCAGGAAGCTTTTTCATTTTTTAGAAGCCTTGAAAAACTGCACACACATTTTCAAGAAATGTCGATCAAGCTGACTTTGATTAAAAACAAATGCAAGCAAAGGAGACACACTATTTTTATTCCAATCTCCTTTTATTTTGAAAGTCAGGTATTGACAATGAAAATTACATGCAAAATTTGACCTTAGTTTTCAGAGCTTTTGAGAAGAGTCAGAAAATCACATATATTAGTCTCATTCAACACCAGTTCACGGTACGGGGGAATTATTTCTTTGTTGGAGACAGAGGAAACAAGTCACAGCCTTTAAGTAATTAATCCAAAGTCACATGATATTTTAAGTGGCAGATCTGAGAATGGAACTGTTCAGTAAGACAAGTGTCTCTGGTTTATTGAAAGAAGTGTAATTAAACATTTAATGGAGAAAGATATCTCTGAAGGATCCTTCTTTTAAAAATAAGTATAGGTGTGAAACCACGCATTTACAGGGCAGGATCGGGCTCTTTGGCAAGGAACAATTATTTTAAAAGAAGAAACTACTGCATCCTTTTCTCTCCCCACTCTGGTAATGTGCAGAGTGTCTACCATAATAATAACCTTTTGAATCTTTCTGGTTTTACAGTATTAAAAAGAGCTGAGAATAACTGAGTGGTATTTATAAACTGTTCCTAATTAGTAAATAAGAATACATAATAATCCCCCTAGATGGATGACACATACCACCCGATTTTATAGAGTTTAGATAAAGTTATATGCTTCTGAAGCACCTTGAAAACATAAATGATGACACAAAGTATCAATAGAGAAACGCTAAT
>NW_026902099.1:10847500-10955000 GCF_033783945.1 Neopsephotus bourkii
CCTTGTGAAAAATTACAGTTATATTGTACTATGAGACCTTACAGAAAGCTTAAGGACTGTACAGTTTATAAACTAGCTTTTCAGAAGTATTGGACTATTTGCTTATCAGAAAACCAGATTCATCTGCACTTTTTCCCTCTTACAAAACAGTGTCAGGAAGTACGCATACTGCCTGCAGCCAGGCAAATCATAGCTTGTAACTTTAACTGTTTAACTTAGGAGGAGTGTCTTTAGACTATTTATACTGTTAAGAGAGAAAGACAGAAGCTCCTTTAGATGGCAATTCAGACAGAATAAATTGAGCTCTGTTCTGAATTTTGAACTGTTGCTGTGTGAGAGCTTCCTCTCCATGAATCGCATGAGGAACCTCCTCATGTAGGCATGTAACTTCTGGTGATGAGAATACTTCATTTCCTTTCTGCTGCGAAACAAAACATCAGCATATAACTGAAATGCACAGAAATGAAGAGGCAGAGAGCTACCCATGTGGAGCCATTCAGAGCCACCAAAATTATTACTAAAGTAGAAGTATATGAGGTACACTGTATGCTTTCCAACTAGAAATGGATTACCTACAGACACTTCTCAGCATATATGTAAATAGGCATCAATTAAAATCTTTTATTAATCTGACATAACTTTTTGAGAACATCAGTATTTTGTCAACTGTGCTAAATGATGGCATTATTTTACTGTTGCTGTGTTTCAATTCTCAATACACAGAAGAGAGTCTTAGAAAATTTCAGCCGAACTGCTGACCTTGGCCGACTTAGTTTTATATTGGTAAAAAAAAAAAAACCCAAACTCAGCAATAGCACATTGTATTTTAAAGTGATTTGATACTCTACATTTCCAACAGAATGCATCCAAAGCAGCTGAAATGCTTGCTCCCCACATGCCCAAATCAAGCCCCATCCCAAGATACTCAATTACCACCACCCTTAACATTTTCTGTATTTGCATTATTTTCATTATCCCGTAAAATGTGCAACAGGCTGAAAGCTCTCATCTGTATTCGTAGGTCTTCAAGAATTGGATAATTGCACTGATCCCCTCTAAGAGTTTCTATTTTAAGGGGAAGTAAAGCCTAGCCAACAGAAATATCTTTCCTAGCTCAGCAGGACCACTATTCTATTGCCTTTTTCCAGCTTAAAGCAGAAGAATGTGAAATGATTCTTCTTGTAGACTCAAAATGGAGGCAACTACAGTTTCCCAAATACAAGTTTTCAAACAGTAAATAACAAGAAACAATTAAATCAGAAAGTAATTCAGCCCAACTAAGTCTTGAATATTTGAAATCTTGGATTTGAAATCTTGCCACTTTCTGGCAGTGTTCAAGGCCAGGTTGGACGAGGCCTTGGGTGATATGGTTTAGAGCGAGGTGTCCCTGCCCATGGCAGGGGGGTTGGAACTTGATGATCTTAAGGTCCTTTCCAACCCTAACTATTCTATGATTCTATGAATGTACCCCTCTCTTTTCACCATTTAGCCAAGGAAAAAAACTGAAGCATTTCACCTGGTGCCAAAAATGGAGACTGAATCAGGGTTTATTTCATAATTATGGAGAATGTGGTTATTTAACATGCATGGTAAGTATTCATGTAGCATGATTTGTCAAAGCCTGACAACTCCAAGCCAGAGTTCCATTTAAGCATATATGTATAAGCACCAGACACTAAAGTCTGTGTCGGCTGATGTTTTGTCATTCACTGTGGCACTCTGGTGTTGTAGTCTCCTGCACTCCTCAAGACTCAGCAACCTTTCTGACCTCTACTTTGTTGGATGCACAGAAGTTCAATATTGACAATCTGATTACATGCATATAGTGTGATACATTCTGGGCAAATTCTTCTCTTGTTTACATGCATGTAAACACAGTGCAGTAAAGGCCATTGAAGTCAACAGTACAATCCCAGCGGAAACTGATATAAATAAAGAGTGGGGCTCAATGTTACTGTTGCAGCTGCCCTTTTGCAAGTGTTAAGATACATTACAGGGCTGCACTGTGCAGAATGCAGCTTCCCCTGGAGGAAGCAGAGACCTTATCATTTCCCTGGGCTTAAAGTTACGTGTCCTGGGTTTAAACCGTAACATTATGGAAAAGACACAGTGCAATTTTTGCTTGTATGATGCTTAGGAAAACTGGATCATTGACAATAACAGGAGCCAGGGCTTTCATCAGCTGCTGTTCAGGCCTATGTGAAATCTGGCCACAATGTAACATAATGCCTAAAATCTACATGTTAGCTTGTTTATATGTTCTGGGGCTAATCACGGGATCAATTTGATATTAAGAAAATATTTACTAAAAATGAGTATTAAAAAAAGCATTTTTCCTAGTCTTGAGATTCACTCTATTTTCGTTGTTGTTCCTCAATCAACATCATGAAGATGTCAGCAAAAGCAAAATAAAGATAACTTTGTATGGTCCAAATGGCAAACCACAATTTTTTATCTTCAGCTCACATAAACATATTCTAGGCATAAACTGTGGCGTAGGTTACAGAGCTACTCTTCATTGTAAGCCTTGCACCTAAGACATGAGAACCCCAGTAAAGGACAGTTACAGATAGAAAGGTAAATAGACCTGGATAACCATGATTTGGGTATCACTGCCATCTTGCCCAGGACCTGCATAACATAACCAAGATTTCCATTCCAAATTCCACTTCCTCTCCTTTGAATCTTGGCAGCCATAGTGAAGGCACACACTACAGTTGCAGAGGTGAGCACTGAAGCATATCAGTATCATATCTTAGGGATATTACTGAGATAGAGATAAAACAAGCACTTTTTGGTCTCATCCAAAGTAGCCTTTAATAGGGAAGTTCTCTCTTTACCCTGCCAACACTGACAACTACTCTATAGCTTTATTCATCAGGAATCCAAGAGTATGAACTGGTGATAGTCGTTCCTATCTCTGTATAAAATGGATGGATCCCAGTCAAATTTAACAAGACTATGGTTTGGCCACAGAGCAGCTGGCACAGACACTTCTTAGGCTTTCATGGAAAGAACAAAATGAGTCTAATCCCCCTACTATCCTGTCTGATGGCTTAATCAAATCCCTTATCTATTCACTTCTAGGGTTTTTGATCTGTTTGTGATAAAAGGGAGCCATATCACCAGTCATGAAATGCAGGTCTGCAGCCCATCCACATGCTTTTTGGAACCTGAAGAAGGTGAAGCAAGCCGCTTTCTAGCTCTTCAGAATGAAGAAAAATGAATCTTGTCTACTGTGAAACAGTTTGGGAAGGCTGGCTGTAAAGAGAATAAGGAGGCAATGCAGTCACTGACTCATTTCCGACTATTAACATCAGTGTCCCTGTCCAGCTTTGGCAACAGCCACAGATTAAAACAATGCAAGAAAGCAGTGACCAGCACCGCCAAGGGAGGCCAGAACTACAGCAATGAAACACTTGCCAGGCGAGGCAACGTCTCTCTACCTGTTCACGTAAATCTGAACTTTATATACCAATTTTGAAAGAGCTTTTCATCAGTTACATTTTTTTAAAAACAGTGCTGTGGAGTTGAGAATAACTTATCAGCACTTTGTACGTGTGTTTGGGGTGTATAATGGAAAAGTGGGGTTTCCTGGTGTCGTGGTTTAACCCCAACCAAGACAGCTTGTGCACTTACTCCCAGTGAGTGGTGCCAGGCTGGAAGCAATCGAGGCCCATGTTAGTCCGTCCCCCCCCCTCCCCCCATTCCCCGCTCCCAGAGGGATGGGGAGGAGAATCGAAGCAAATCCCACGGGCTGAGATAAGAACAGTCTAGCAACTAATGTACAATACGAACCACCACCGCTACCACCAACGACAACAATGATAAGAGAAAATAGCAAAGGAAAGGAGTACAATACCACGCGCCGAACCACCAGTCCGACCCGGCCGACCCCCTGTCCTTCCGGGTACCTCCCAGTTCCCCCTGGGCATGACATGCTGTGGTACGGAATACCTCTTTGGTCAGTTTGGGTCAGGTGTCCTGTCTCTGCTTCCTCCCGGCTTCCCCTCCTCCCTGGCAGAGCATGAGACTCACAAAGTCCTTGGCCAAACCAAAACATCATTTTAATCAGCTTTGTTCCCAACCCGAAAGTCAAAACACAGCACTGCACCAGCTACCAAGAAGGAGAAAAAATGACTGCTGCTGCTAAACCCAGGACACCTGGTCATGAGAAAAATGCATTAATAGATCTTAAAGGGTTACTACATGGACTTCATACTTCTTTTGTAAGAAACAGTCCTACTTAAAAAGCCTGTACAGGAATTTTTAAAAGGAAAATAAATGACCCGAGGTACAACACTTAGTGTAGGGTTTGCAGAAACACCTGCTTGGCATAGGGTTTGCAATTGTACATGCGCCTAACTCTTGCTTTGTTTGTGATGTGTCATACGAATGAGAGGATTTCAATTTTTCCTGTTCTATATAAAATACAGACACATGCTCATACAGAGTAGACATTTCCATGTGCCTGATTTAGTTTTGCTACCTGTCTTGCTGTTTGTTCATATAAACACCCAACTGTATTACAAATGCAGTGTTTGAGGATTGTAGTCAGACCTGTTCCACTGTACATACTGAATTTTCTACTGCCATTCTTACACTATACAGCATCACGTGATAGTTTTATAAGAGGAGATACTCTTATTAGCTTGAATACTTTTTAGTGTATAAGAGAAGATACTCTTATTAGCTTGAGTACTTTTTAGTCTTTTCAGAAATAAATAACACAGAAAGTGAGTAACAGAACAATAACTCATTCATTTGGTTAACTTTAATAAGGAAATGTTGTGTCATCTAATAGAGAAAAATATTTATGGAGACCAGAAGAACTGAAGAAGTATAATGAGATTCAATGGGAAATGTAAACTGTATCATGGGAGGAATTTGTCACAGCACATGCTCCCTCTTTGTCCCATACCAGCTCTCACCTCAGATGAATATATATAACAGTATCGCATCATGATGCAATCTATGATGTGATACTATCTCCCCGAGCCTGACAAAGACCTCATTAGAATATTAACTTTAATAATTACATAGTATCTTACCATAAACCAGTGACTCTTAGGCCAAGTTTGTACCACATCACTTTAAGCCCCTTACTGATTAGTCTACTTGCCCTGGGCACTTCCTATAGGCAACAGAAGACAATGTGCAAACCCACAGACTAATCCAGTTTGTGTAAAACCAGAACTGTTTATGTGTGTCTCTCTTTTCTACTACAGACACAAGTTAGACTGACTGCTTCTAACGAGGTATATAAAGTCAAACGGCTTAGATTAGGCAAGAGGAATTGAGTTGCATAGTTCATTTGAAAGGCCACAGGGTTCCCGGATGACAGGGGCAGCAAAAATGTCCTGTGTACCCAACATGTTGCTCTCAAACAACAGAATGTTCACACCAGTAATTCCACTAACACACAGATATCCTGAAAGGAATACAGAAATCTTGCAAACGATCGGGGGTAAGTATAGTTCCACATCTCTCAGGAAGAGATCTGAAAACTATCCATGGCTTCAGCAGCTGGTATCCTTTGAACATTTCTGCTAGCTTGGTGACTCCCACCGGGCTTGTTGCCAGTCCCTGTTCCCGCTCTTATGGTACGGATCAAAGCAGTGGTTTCTTCAATACAGTGTTCCTTTCCCCAAACACACTTCCATCAGCAGTCTTGGGAGACTGCCAGCACACAGTATATATTTAAGTACCTTCCATTTACTGAAATGTCACCTCCTTCATTAGACACAGGTGAGTGTCTCTGTCCTTTCAGTATCTTTCTATGTCACCTGCCAATGACTTTTTTTTGTTCAAGACTGTATAAATACTGAATTCTGTTTTCACAGTCTCTGGTTTTAGTCTAAATTAATGCCCAAGCTTACTATGAAAATACAAAGTGTCACCTAGAGATGAGGCAAATTTACAGTTTTCGTTAGAAAGCACAGAGTGCACTCTTCAGCCACTTATGCATGCACTGCAATGGACAGTACAGCTGAAAGCTTCTCAGCTCATCATGTTGTTATTACTCAATGTAAGGCAGCAGTTTTTCCAAAACTACAAATACTGCAGGCAATACGCCTGAGCTTGTTTATATTGACAATTATGGCAAAACGACCTGTCTCTAAGGGGAGCCAAATTTAGTACTGGTAGAGCATATAATATTCATGAATTAACTTAATGAAACACACAACTTTGTACAGGCGCATGTAATGAAATAACTGAAGGAGCAATAAAGATGGATCTTCAGTGATACACCTGTTTAGAAACAAGTTCCAAGAACAGATTTTTCTTACCACAAAAAATGGAACTAAAAAGACCCAATTTCTGTAAGAGGTTTACTAAAATAGAGCTAGGAAACATACATAATTTAAAAAAGTTTAGAACTTCCAAGTATTAAAATTACTTTCTTTTATCATTTTAATAACAATGTCTGATTTGTCAAAACAGTAAAAACTCTATAAATATCTGTTAAGGGATTATTCCAATAGCATGAAAAACTCTAGTGAAGAAATGACACAGAATATAGAACTGTCATCACGCATTTGCATATAAAAGGCTGTTTAAAACTGACAGACACATAAACAGAAAATACATGCTATAAAATTAGTCATTTTTAAGCATGGGTCTTTAAATAAAGCTGGCAGAGCACCTTCATTTTAGCTAAGTCGTTCTCAAGAGGAATAAAAAAAAATGGTGCAGCACCTAGCAACTTATTTTCTTCAGTCTTGTACACAGATAATAGTTTATTACAGTTTGAACATACCTTCGTTAAAGTATCTTAAAATATTGGTGATATTTCCTGAATAATATATTTTTGTTAAATGTCACTACACATTTATAAAATAAAAGTATCATTTATCTTTTGACAGGGCAATCAGAAATGTGATTTACTAGATACTGGAGGCTGCTTGTCAGAAAAAAACAGATATATATAGCACTCCCATGGCTACCAAAGGGAATGTGTATGTTTTAAGTTCTTTAAGTTTGTAGGTAAATTAAGAGCTTTCAACAGGCCTACCAAGAGACAATATCCATTTTGGATTCATGATTCCTTTCAGTCGGAAACAGAAGCAGCACACTTCAAGCCAAGCACCATATGAAACAACAGCCATAGAAAATGCATATTGCTAAAAATAAGCGATTCTGATAAGCTGCTAAGAAAAAAAGAAAATATTTTGACACTTCTTAAACTAAAAATATTGACTCCTTGTAAAACAGACATAGAAGTGGGGCTTAAGGCATTTTATTTAAAGGTTGCAACGGCCAGGGTCATGTCATATAAACAAAGAATCATAGAATGGTTTGGTTTGGAAAGGATCTTAAGATCAGTTAGCTCCAACTCCCCTGCCATGGGCAGGGACACTTGACTCTAGGCCGTGTCACCCAGGGCTTTGTCCAACCTGGCCTTGAACACTGCCAGAGATGGAGCATTTACCACTTCTTTTGGCAACCTGTTCCAGTGCCTCACCACCCTCACAGTGAAGTTCTTCCCTATACCTAACCAGAACTTTTCCCTTTTAAGTTTGAACCCATTACCCCTTGTCCTATCACTACTCCTATCACAGTCCCTGATGAAGAGTCCCTCTCCAACATCCTTTTAGGCCCCCTTCAGATAGTGGATGTCCCCCACCCACAGTGAATGAGACTTGCACAGGGGCTCAAAGCACTGTGGCAACCTGCATTCAAGAGCCACACTTGTCAGTGGTGCTGGTTAAACATGCAGACTCCAGGAACTCGGCCTTTGCTCTCAACACTGAGCTACTGAGTGCCAACAGCTCCTCAGCTGCTGGAGCTGCCCCATTGCTGGCTCTTGTCCCTGCTCACAGGCTCCAGGGGAGGAATTCGACTCCCTTGCTCCCTACAGTTCAGAGAGCAACCTAAGATGGAGAAGGGGATGGAAACATCTTCTCTGTTAGTTTTGAAAGTAACAAGCACTTAAGTCTCTATTTTTAAAAATCTGTTGCTCAAAATTTCTTTTCATAAAAGTGTCTAGCATTTAGTAAAGCAGTATTTTCCAAAGCTCTCCAAGCACTGAAAATTATAGATTCACAAGAATGTGGATTAATTGGCTCTCTCAACACAATATCAATAGTCACAAAGCTCTGATCCTATGTAAATTCAGTATTACTTACATCATAGAGTAAATCTGAAAGCACAGAACATTCCGCAAGTTTTGAGCCATAGACTTCTGTTAAAAAGTATTTTCTGTACAAACTTCTAATTGCCTCTCCTTTTATATAGTTTTAGAAAATACCCAGAGAATACCTTAATAGAATTCAGGGTACCTACCCTACCTGAGGGTAGGAGATGTAGCTTTGTCACGCTATTTGGATTACTCATTAAAAAAAAAAGCCCTCACAAACCAAGGTTCACTAAATACACACACAGGCGTAACTGCAGTAGCTACCTATTAGCAAACTAATCTGAACTCATTTCATTAAAAGAAATAATCTAAATTAAAGTATTTCTTTTTAAAAAATCGTATGCAAATCACTGAGCAGAAAGAAGCCACACTCGGCAAGTGAGCTACCCCATCCCTTGCTTCAAAAGATGAATAAAACGTTTTGTTTCTGACAGATGTTTGTCCTAAATGTATTTACAGACTTTAAACAAGGTGTCCTACAACACTAGGTGTTCCATAACACTACCAGCAGCCTATTCCAGCACTCTCCTATTTTGCTTATTTTCTAAAAGTTATCGGACATTTAACGCAAACCTCCTTTTCATCAATTAAAGCCAGTTATTATTTGTAGACATGTACTTCCAAGAATAAAAATCTGAAAATATTTTGCCAAGATACAATCAATGACGAAAAAATTAATGCCATTAACTGTCACAATCAGTATTTTGTAATGGAATAGTAGAAACATACACTTTTCACTACTGTGTTGAAGTCTTGCCACATTTAATTAAAACTTGGGGGATGGATTAGATGATCCCCAGAGGTCCCTTCCAACCCTAATGGTTCTGTGTGATTCTGTGAAAACTTCATTGCTTTTTTATGCCTCGCTGTACCTCCCAAACATAAGAAAATGCACCCTTGTACCTAAATATCTGACCCAGCTCTGGAATCAGTACTGATCCGAACGCAACATCAGCTTTGCCCGCAGGTTTGACAGCAGCAACACATGTCCCTAGAACTGACCTAGGGAATGAAGGTTGTTGCGAGACCTGGGGTTACCAAAGTCCAGAAGTACTGATTAAATACCATATGACCTAGAATATTATCCTTTTGACTGAAGGCTGTATTACAACTCATGTACATGCAGCGGTCACAGCACTCCTAAGCAAAAGATCATGTACCACCTGTTTCACTAGAGCTTCTGCAGCTCTTCAAATCTCTAAGAAGACCCTGAGACTTACCTTTAAATTAAAATTAATAACTGAAAAATAATTTTCCACCTGGAAGTGTAGGAAAGTTCAAAACTACAGGGTTTGATAAACCAAGACTAAAAATACAGCTAAAGTCTGCAGATGCTACGGCAGTGTTTCCTTCTTGCCTAAAGATGGAGAAAACAAATCCAGTTCTGAAATATTAAAAAAAAACCCAACAACAATCAGCAGCATGGAAAGGAACTTCTCTGATTCACAAGCAATTCTGAAGAGTTAAAAATATTGTGCTTTCCTTTTTTTTTTTTTCAGGATGTATCTATAAAAATATTAGTGAGGGAATTTCAAAGTGAAAGTTATGCTTTTAGATGAACCTGACATTATGCACCTCTGACAAACTGGTATTAAGAATGTTGTTTTGAAAATGTAGGAATGTTTCAGCATCCTCAAAATCTTTTTTGATAGGAAGTTAATACAGCAAATTTCAGAACACTTTAGTATTGAAAAGTAATAATTAAAAATGTTGTAAATTGAATACTTAATGAAGCTCTAATGAAATATTCAATGCTGGATCAATTGTATTGCAACTGCTAAAACATTTCACAGTTTTCAGAACATTTTTGATTCTTTCCAGTGGGATAGTTCTGATTCCCAACTGTGGCAAACCCTACAGAGGCTAAAAATACCATTTTACCAAACTGGTAAATAAAACTCTGCTTAATTCACTTGAAGAGTTTTCTAAATTATGGACACTCAGACTCAGTTACAGTCATAAAAACGACTAGGAAAAAGATTTCAGGAGAAGAAAAGGAGAATGGTCGACTCAAAAAGAGAAGTTAAGGATTATTACTAAGTTGTTACTGATGGATATCTTTGTTTTCCCTATAAAGAATATAAACCCACAAATATCAAACAGTGGTAACAAACATAAGGAAATTAGATTTACACATGGAAGGAGAACCCAGATGGGACAAGGGTAATAGAAAAGAGGCCATACTGTTGTCATCTTCTTGTTTATAGAGCTGCTGAAGAGGTTTAAACTGTCTATTTACCTTTTCTTGGAGAAGGAGCAAAGCTTTAGTGGCTGCCTAAGAAGATATGCATCTCTGTGTTTCTAGTCAGCAGTGATGACCCCACCACTATTACAAACAGCAGGCTCATTAAGGTGGCTACAGCCACATTCTTCAAAGTTTTGCTAAATGTAAGATATCCTTTTTCAATTAATGAATTTTGAACAAAACCAAAGTGCATCTTCTAATTTAAGATGCAAAGGGGCTTATAAATCAACCATTTTAATCTTTCTATTATTTCATAGGTGATGGCATGATGTGTGGGGTTTGAAAACCCACTGAGAGCTCTGGGTGCACAGATCTTCAAAAAAACATCTCACAACCCTCAACTCACTCCACCCATCTACGCTTCATTGGGCATAGAATGTTTAAAGGAAGGAGTCTTTGGGCTGAATAAAATTTACATTAGCAGCAACATATAATGTAGGTATGGACTTTAGCTCTTTAGTGTCTAACATTTCTTTGCCTTTTACACATCGAGAATGTAAAGACAATTATGAAGAACCATAAGAATAACAAGACTAGATATTTATGACTGCAACAACACCAGTACCTTTGCTACTGCATCATCTCTACAAAATCCTTGGAGGTAGTTTATACTTTTTACTATGGCGCACAAATGCCTCTCGCACTAGGCTAGACTTTTTGAAACATGATAGCTTAACGTTAAAAAGAAAATGAAATTGCTTGTATATCACATATAAAGTATGTAATTATATCTCTTTGGCCAAATGGATTAGCAGGCTGGTTTTGTGAACATCTGGCTTTTTAATATCTCGAACCATTTTATAGCAAGCTTTTCTCGCTGTACAACCTCTGAGCATGCTTTACCACACTTTTTATAACATTTTCACTAATTCCTTTCTAGTGTATTTTAAAATTCTTATGTAACATACTGAAGTGTTAAATAATTATATACGTAAGCCCCAACATTGCACTTTGACATATGTATTAATATATGCATATTTTCCATATTATTTACATACACACCAAATATTAAACATGCTACATGTTCTAGTAAAAAGCCCTCAAAGTTTGACATATTTATGTATAAACACATCCTCTTAATCTTTGTCTCCTCTGTTCAAAGGTAACTACAAGAGCTACATAAATAAAAATAACAGGAAATAAACCACACTTTAACTATCCATTATCAAGGGAATATTGTTGCAACAAGATGTATAGAATCACATTATCATTCTATTAATTCAATAATCTTGATGTTGTTACAGGACTGAGACAGTTATCAAAGCAGGTGATCATTCTTGTATGTAAGGATCACATCCACTTAATGGGACAGAGATGTCACGTAAACTACAGTGTCAAAAGATAACAAATACAGGACTGAACTTGTCATGGCAATGAATTTCTGTTGGCATACAAGGCTCCAACATAATCACTGGTATTTGATAAGCATATACATACATCTGGTTTTCAAGCTGCTATCATTATAGTGCTGATCTCATGAAATTCCTCATAAACTGTTTTTTTTATTTTATACTCACACACACTCAAAATCTGTACATACTTCCCACTGACAGTGATTTCAAAGGTCTTTCATTAACTCAAACTTGCAACAACAGACTACAAACACCTTCTCTTTTTTTGAAATCAAATGAATATTTATGGAAATTATTATAAAATTACTTTAGCCTTGAGGATACTAGTCCTCAGGGTTTACATGGGTTTTCATCTAAACCTGCTTCTTCAGAGAAAGTTTAGGGTTATCATTCTTCATGATTCAGTACATTCTTGCTCAGTAACTGGTAGCCAACCTAACATTTCTTACACCTTTCTTTCATGCATACAGTTTTAGTCCAAAATAATAGACTCTGGGCATGCAATTTCTTTTACTACCTTATTTCTGTGTGTAGCTAATAACAATGCCCACCTCCCACCTACGTGGCATACCAAAGTTCAAGCCACACAGGACTCAAGATAATACCAAACTAGTTTCAACACACGTTCTTCTACTCACAGATTCTAGATGCTTGATGTATATGATTTGGTCTCATACCCATTGTGGAAATATTAATATAACCATATAGTTACAAGAAGATCTGAATTCTAATGATTTTTTGAGCTGACTATAGGTCTGCAGGTAAAATACCAAGACTGCCCCTTATGTTTGAACGACAGATTTGTAAGACAGATGGAATGAGGCAGTTTCACTTCTGCTATGTTTAGCCTTAACTGCTGCTTATGTGCTGCCTTTCATTTCATATAGCTCATGAGAGATACATCCAATGAAACCACATGTAGAGAACAGGCTGCATTTGAACATCCATGTGTTTAGCTGGCTGAGGTAATTAAAAAAGGTGCTAATGTAGCTACAGGGCTACAATGCAACTCTGGCCTGCACATATAAACAAAAACTTGGAATTTTAGGTATGTCTGCATGTATATGAACAGATAGAAGATGGAGGGGTGGCAAGGTGATTTAACAGACTAAGGATGCTGCATTGCTCACAAACGGTGAATTCAGACAAAGGCCAATTCAGGACTAAATACTGAACAAGGCCTAAGTCTAGTTATCTTTTGTACGTTACTGCTAAATACCAGCTTTCTAAGGCTATCAGCATACAGAATAGGATTTTATGGATGAATAACCCTATTTCTATTTTCTTCTGTTTGTATTAGGATCATAGAGTAGCCACCTTTAAAATAACATGACAACTGCTGAAAAAATATTGACTTTAATAGCATCTGCTGCATTTGGTATTCCTTAGAAACGAATAGTAAGAAGACATCCTTCATTCCTTATCTCCTACTTCTGGAAGTTACACAGGCAGCACATGTGAAGTCTACACCTTCCCAGCCCCAGATTTATATAATAGTGAATGCAGAGAAGTTTGGGAATGGAGTGCCATTATCTGACCTGAAGCAGAAGTGAAATGGTAAAGCTGATTGAGGAAGGCAAACTTTTTCTCAGAAAAAATATTTTCTGAATTCTCCTGGATTTCATCCTCAGCTTTAGCTAAAACAAGATTATACGTCCAAAGTCTTTTTGTACTGGTTCTCTCTTTGCGGATTAATCACGGCTTATAATGAAAAGTATCATCAGGGTAGCTGCAGGTAAAATAAAGGTTGCATGGCCATTGTATTGCTATCTCAAAAGCACAGGATATGTCTGATACCGTGACATTTAAAAAGGCAAGAAGTCCCACTTAGTTGCTTTACTGCTACTTCGTGTCAATCATGCTACTTAGCACACAGCAGAAGTGTTGTCAGGAATTCCGTTTACATCCTGAGTGAAAAACAAAACTTGAAAAATGAATGTGAGGGACAGAAACTATAGAAATGAGGAAAAAATTCACTTACATTTATCCAAGATGGCTGTCGCTATTACTGTTGAAACTCTGCTATGGGCTGAGGTCACAAGACCCTGTAAGCTAAAATAGAGAAGCTTCAGCTGAGGGTAACTGAAGCTGCAGCACATTAAAATACATTTTAAGGTTATAGGTATTGACTGGAGTCTTCATTTCTTGATCTATTTTTCCCAAGGCACGAAAAGTGACTTCTAGTTTTTGGTCATTTTTCAAGCCTGGATGGAAGAGATCTTCAGTATTATCCCCTACCTCATTGTAAGTGTGTATGTATGTTATATACAGTACATGATATGATAGGATGATGTTTTCATTGGCATGAGTTTGGAGTTGCCACGTTTTTCACAAATGGTGAAACCATATGGGATTTATACAGATTCTCCTAAACAAAACCAGAATAAAACCGTTATACAACATCACATCATCATGTATGTAGGAACTGTGAATTATATAAAAGAAAAGCTAGCTTTAAAATCTTCAAAAATGTATTAAAAAGCATCACAAAGCTTTCTTTTTTTTTCCTTTCTATAAAGGTAATTCTTTAATTATGCTTTAATTATGTATCTCTGAGGGAGTCTGAAACCTTTTACATCTTAGAAGTATCAAAATGACTTTAAAATTATGTTTGTATGCACATGAATACTGTAGTTTGAAAATCTATTGCACATCTTAACCTCCCAGGGCTTAAAAAAAGTGTGTGATCTACTAGGCAGCTACAATCTCCTCTTAACATGGGATACAACAACCCTACTATTTGCTTCAGTAAGTGGCAAGATACTGAATCTGTTACTAATTCTGCATCAAACATTCTCTCTTCTGGCCCATGAGTCACTGTGCTTTTGGGAAAAAAACTGACATGGAAAATATAAAAAAACGAGACAACAGAAAATAATACCTTGGGAAATCACTGTTAGTGTTAACAGCAGAGATTTGGAATGACAGAAGCAAAGAGACTAGTAACGTTTGGTTGAGAAAAGTGCATGATAAACGACTCTGTGGCTTATTACCTGTACTAGGATTGCATATGATATCCACCTATGTACATATACACTTGTGTATGTGCATGTATAAACAGACATATGCAAAGCGCAAAAACAAATTTCTAGAATGTGCCTTACAGGCTTTTTTATATCTGAAACAAAGGAAAACATCTCCAACACAAGGAATGCAATAAATCTGAACTACAGAAATCCTGAAGCTGGCCAAGTAACAACAAATGCACACATATCACATATATTTGATATATGTGAAGGAATGACAAGTTGCAAGAAATACAGTGAAAGGTGGAAACCCTGTGCTTTATGAGCAAACTCAAAAAATCCACAACAAACCCCATCACATAATGTCTCCTGCATTTTTTGTGTAACCACAATGTAACTTGTAATACATGAGAATATAACTGATGAGAACTAAGAAACTAGCAGGATACTGCATTATTTTGATGCATTCAAAGAAATACTGTGCACAATTACAACTAAAAAATCCAGTGAAACTGTTATATGTTAGAAGCATTTTTATAAAATTAACTCTAGAAGTTATCATACTCCTTTGAAACAAGGCAGTCAAACTCATCATTCAAAAGATAATTAAAGAAGACAACGTGATCCTAACAAAAATGACCACTGGGGAGAAAACAGATTTTCTATTTCCTACAAAAAAAAATGCCTGCTGTATTTTAGATTTCTAATTGAAAAAGAAGCAAATGTTGTTCAAGTTACGAGAGCATCTTAAAAGAATGGGAAAAGTGACGGTTAAAGTGTTTGTGATAGAAGGCTAAATTACCTCTACAAAACCCACTCTGGTATTTAGATGACTAGTCTGAAGCTTCATGAATGCTTGTAAACTGTCAGAGAATGAGTATTTCCTAGTCTTAATGCTGTAGGACAGATGCTACATCACTAGAACACCATATCCCAGTAGGAACTAGCTGCTTGCCTTCACCTAATAAGAAACACTAACCAAAAAATAGCAAACTGAAATGTACTTAATTATTCCTTCCATGAGCAGACTTCCACAATGGAATTTATGCAGTCTAAACAGAGTGCATTTGACTATGTAGAATGTAGTCTAATATGCTCAGTGCATAAAGACGTAAATCCCTGTCAACAATACGCCAGATAATTTAATAATCAGTAATATATCTAGAATTTTTTTTTTTTTTTAAAGGAAAGAAAAACAGAAGTGGGAATGGGGGATATTGCTCTACCAAATGCAAAATTTTACACTATAGACACCTATATCTGAGCTAGTCATCTGAGGCTACCTGTATAATCAAAGAAGAAAAAGAGGTATTTCTGTGGCAGAATTCATTAAAACTTAATTAGATGTCTAAATCAGATTGGATACACCATCTCTTAAAAGTGTATTGACAAGGTGTTGACAACAATGTGTTGACTAAAGTGCCTTAGCTGTGAACGCGACAAAAGGCTCTTGAGCCTGCACTATAAAGGTGAATGTCAGAGACAAAGGGTAACCATCTATTGTCTGGTGAAATAAAGTCTCCTTCCGAGAGACCAATTATCTGAGCTTGACTTCCCCTCAGTATGCACCTGATGTAGTTATTTGTATTTATGTTAAACAGATTTAAAACCAGATTGCTCTGTATTACGACTTTAGACATTCAGGCTACATCAGATAGATGCAATGCCCTAATATTCCAGGTGAACAGCAAAAGTAAACCTGTCATCTCCTTTGATTTTTATTTAGGTGTGCAAAGGTAACAAATGAACACTGCTGAAATCTTCCATCATTTCATTCTATGAGTAGCTGCATGGAGGTCCCTACAATACCCTGTATCTTACCTAAACCAATCAACAAACCAACCCTCAAATCCCCTTCTCTCCATTCCGTTTTGAAGAAAACTCTTGTGGAATAAAATGAATGAAAATGTTACAATCTACACGTGTGCATGCACACAGAGAAAACAGCCAGAGAATCTTAGATACTAACATTCAAATTAAAAAACTATTGAACAAATTAACATGATGCTTCAGGAAGTCAGTCAGTCAATGAGTTGACTTTTTTGGCAAAAGCTGTTTAAGCAAAATTTTAAGTTTCAGAATTTTAAAAAGTATATAAAATGAAATTAAATTAATTAAATTAGTTACAATTAAAAATAATAAATTGTAAAAGTATGTTTTTAGTGTGTACTAGCTCAGTATAAACTTTTCCAATATTACATACCCTTCAACTTTACACGGCTCATAAGATTGGATGTGACAGTAACAAAGGCCTCTTTGGACATACATATGACAAACTTAGGCAGCCAGCAAGGGAACAATCACCATTTTGATAATCAATTTCAGAACTGAATTGAATTTCTCACAAATGATTTAAATGAAAATTAGCTCACAGCATAATGAGGGTTGGTACATTTGGTTTGAATGAATCAGGTGGATAAAAAGAAAATAATAGAAAAAAATAAACCACATTATTTTGTAAATATTTACAGATTAATTCAAATTTATCAACTATGAGAATTAATCAGAAAGTAGATTGACAGCACCTCACGCAACTCTGTGATCACCATAAATCCAGACAATGTATCAGATTTCATCAGAATAGAGGTCATGTTTTAAATGAAGGTAGAATTCATTATGCATTATTCATCCATCTGAAAATATTACAAGGTGGGACACCTTTTTTCATAGTTTATTACCACAGCATATTACAAAATGCATTTGTAAAATAAATGTTTAACCGATGAGTCTATGACAAGTTGTTACAAAGCATATTATAAGATGCAAATATTGTTAAAATACGTGTGCATGTTTAATGCATGAATTACAGTCATCAGGCATGGTATAAATTGTCATAAAATTTAACAAATTATAAGAAGGTATTTATAAATGGCACCTAAACATAAACTGTGCACAGAGAAGTAAAGGGTACTAAAATTAATCCTTGTAGGAAGGCGCTTTTTTTTTTTATTGTGCCTTTTTACTCAGAACAAACCAAGTTAGGTGATGTTTTTGTTTAAGTTCTAATAAGAAATGCCAGAGATAAACTCCTCTTGCTAAGCTTCCAAGGCAGCAACAAACTTGGGTCTTCAGAAGATTTTCAGTATAAAATTACAAACAGTTGTCCATTACCTAGGCAACACTGATTAGTTTAAACAACACCTTCAATTTTTCTCTTATGGATGCAGTGAACAAATATGACATTACTTTTACTGACAAATTTTCTGAGGAGGTAAACTGTTGAAACCCTGTATTATAATTCTTGTTTATTCTATGATTCTAGAGTTTGTCTACATGTCAGGATAAACAACTTCAACAGAGTAGGGAAGAAACAACCTTACCTTTCAAATTTGGTTGGCTTGATCACTGATAGTCCACTTTACAGACACTGATACCTATAGGTCTTGTATCTTGTATAGTTTTTTATAATTCAGTACTGTACAGCAAAACACTGATCAGAGAAAAGGTATTTATGGCTTTTGGCATATGTATGGAATATAAACAAAGAGCTGTCACCAGGATATTTCTCAGCTGATTGCAGACACAAAATTTGTCTGCTTGAAAGAGAAATTTCTGTATGTCCTATCTGTAAGAGTCAGACTAAACAGAAGGCAAGATCCTGAAAGTAAAGAAACGTTATTAGTTCCAAAATCAGCAGATAATTGTATAGGAAAAGAAGGAGATCAGATTGAGTGAAAGAGAGAGGAATGGCAACTACAGGGAGATACCATCGTCATGTCCTGCAAGCTTTTGTGCAGAGATTTGCTGGTACATGAAATCACTCATAATTCCGATACAGAACTTTAATTACTCTCTAACTAAATAATGTTATAAATCTCGTTTAAATCTGCCAGGTTTCAGCTGCTAAAGAAGCTGATTTCCAGCTTCTAAAGCACAGTCAAAGAGCGTTAGCTGGATCTGAGAAGTCTGATCCTGTGATAGGAATGTTGACATTCTTCTCTCTTATTTTTCTCTCAAGTTTAACAAGATTGAATGCCTGGAAACAGGACCTAAATACATTCAAGAAAGTGCCCATTTTGACAAGCAAGGGAAAAAAACCCTCTAAACTTTACAAGTAAATAAACCCCCCCCAAACAGAAACAAAACAAAAATAATCCAGAACTTGTAAAATCATAGATGAAAAGTCTATTTCAAGGTTTTGAATACAAAGGGTTCTCGAGAGCCTCACACTGTTGAGAGAACATGAAATAGAAGACGTGAAGTTTTTATCCTGTCTTATCACCTCACCCTGGCCACCATGCATAAAGCACCTGGAGTGCGCACTCAAAACCATAGGATATTAGGATCCTACTCAGTATCACCTACTCTCATGCTCCTCTGGACATAATGTACTTTGAAGCCTGAATTTCGAGCTGGCATCACATGTAAAGATGGGCAACGTTTCAGTTAAAGGACTCAGTGCATGCATTACTAGCTGCAGCTTTACAAAGCTTATTCTAGACCCATTTTACAAGGAAGTGCAGGTCACCACACACATCTGTGGAACTTGCCTAAGGAACCCTCTTCTCACGTGTGGTATCATGAAACACTTTCAGTTGCACATTATATATTAAAAACTTTATATACTAAAAACTTTAGTAGAAGCACTAAAATAAGGTTCCTGATGGAAAGATAGACACAGCAGTCTTGCAGTCTGAGAAAACAACATATTCAGCCATGAGGTGCTCCTGCTATTTGTGTGCCAAACCTGGAATAAATGGTGCTTTAAGTGCCTCTGAACTTTCCTGCCCAAGAAGGTATTCAGAGAATTTGTGTCTAATCACTTTTCTTTCTGCAAAAAGGCCTCACATGCAAGGAACCCCACAAATAATTTGTTTCTTCAGCTTTTCCAAACATAAAGGAACTAGCAAAGCACAAGAAGCTCTGAAGTCAACCCTAAGCTATTCCTTCTTGTATGAATCTCCTGATTCCTAAAGATGTGACCACTCGAGTACAGTGACTGAGCAATCAGTTCTTAGATTAGAGTAACTGTCTCAAAGTTAAACTGAAGGTCAAGAGGATACTGCTCCAAAGTGTGAAAAATGCTGTTGCAGGACACTCTCCCATCCTTTCAGCTATGGCCTCGCTCCCTGCTTTCTTGATGCTTCTGGTACTGTTTAGCCCTGCTTGTAAATCTGTGCAAGTTTCAAATCAATCTACCAGAGGTAAGAAACCCCCAAACACCAGAGACAGCAAGACCACAACAGAAAACAAAATGATCAAAACATTCTAAAGTAAAGTGAGGTTGGAAAATGATAATGGAAAGATTAGTACCATCAATTAAAATTAGATTAGCAATTAAGCAGTTTCTCTTTTTCATATGTTGCTTTTTCCTTCCAAGGCTTACATGGCAAATACTTTTAAAACCGACATATATTGCAGACACTGTTTAATAAAGCAAGCAGTCTTACCAGCATCTACAGCTGTTGTGCAATTATAAATGCAGGAAATCATTACTGAGGGACATACAGTATTTTTCTACATATATTTCCATAGCTGGTGCTACATCTTTCTTTGGTGAGCAGATACCTATCTCTGGGGCAGAACGATTCAATAGAAACAAGGGAGCCAACAATCTGCTGGTTCATAGAGAAATTTAGTCAAATGGACAAATTGAAGAATATTTTCAGTCCTAAAGGACTACATACATTAACTGGAATTATTATCATATGTGTAACTATTCAACATAACAGGCTTTAAAACCAGCTGAAATCTGACAATGAGTTCATCTTCTTTCAAAAACTAAAATCCTGGCTTGCTTTTATTTTTGCTTTCCCATTTTATCCTGCTTTTCTTTGTAATTAACTATTCACTTTAAAAAAAATAATTATTCACACTTTAAAAAAAGGCTTTTCTCCTGATGTACTTGGCAGTTTCTGCTAAATACATGCATTAGAAAAATGCCCACTACTCTAAGAATGAGTTGTCACCAGCAGTTTCATGTTTTCATACTGCCGTGCACAGGGTGACGAAAGTCCAACCGAAAATGTGCATCATTCACTGCAAAGAAAGTAATCACAGTCTCAGCTCGTAGTCTGGTGTAGTTTCGATTCATGGAATGGTATGAACACTCTTTGCATGCATACTTAGGAAAGAAGTGTCTCTGAGTAAGTGAAACAGGACTTTTCCTGAATTGTAACTACTAAGTGAAATGGAAACCATGAATTCTATCATTCCGGGAATAATCAGTATTTTGCATTGAATTTCCAGACATCCTGTCTTTGTGTGTTTGCAAGGGTCTGTTTTGGCATCCTCTGCTAAATTCTTCATTCCATGGGCAGTTTGTGAGCTTCTCACCCAGAGATTTCTCAACAAACTCTACTCTTGACCAGTTACAACTTCTAGCCTGAAGTTCTACATGAGTGCAAAGACAGGTCCTTTAAAGCGTGTCCTCAAAGACAAGAGTGCTTAGCTGATTTAAGAGACTGGTGCAAAAGGTTTTTCTTTAAAGAAGGAAGTGTCTCATGTAAAAAGTATGAAAATCTAAAATGGAAGGCAGTCCAAGGAAGGAGATGGTTGGAGAAAGAGAAGTAAGAGTTAATCACAAAGTCTTATGACAAAGACTGTGCCGCACTGAAAAACATAGGTTATTCATGGCAATCAGAAAGCAATGCTGTGTCTTTCTTAAAGAACATGACAGTGCCAAGGGATTTAGAGACGGGAGTAATATCCTTTATACTTCATGCTCCTCCTGATCGGACCATTACAGCATTGCTATGGACTGCATTCAGGAAATTCACTCATCTTTCAGGATCCTGACCTATCTTGTCTGCAATTAGTCTGATGAGATTTACACATTATTTAGACAGGATCTAAAGAATTCTTACTGCTCTGTGGAATAGGAATCCAGTTTATGTAGTTTACTGTAGTCCCAAAAAGACAGGATACAGATGAAAAAAAAACCAACAAAACCCCCAAAACCAGGAGCAAAGAAACAGTATTCGGAGTGTTTGTGATACGACTGTACTGTTCAACAGGATAAACAATAAATATTCTTCACAGACATCTAGTTCAAGGCTACAGAGACAGAATTGGAAGGAGTATGACCCAAAGTCTCATGCTTTCCTATGTTGCACCGTTCAGGTGAAAGCTTTCTCATTTAGACAACTGAAGGATGACCACTTTTTCACCAGGAATGGTGCAAAGGTATCAAAGTACTTGCTCCGATCGAAGGAGAGACTCAGGTCATAAAGTTTTCTATGCAGTAATACAGAGACTGCAGCTAATATAGTGTTCCTGAACAATGAAGAGTCCGTGGTATATTTTGTTCCTCATAAAGTCTAAAATCATAAAATTATGTAACAGGAAAGGACTGGGAGATCGAGTATAAAGTGGAACAAAGCACTATACAAGTAAGTGATATATGAAAAGCCTCTACAGACAATTCGTGAGAATATGCATATATATACTTATATTAAAAAGATAATTCATTTATCTGTACAAAGACAGTTCTAGTGCAGTGTGGGTAACTGATTCAGGTAAATAACCTGATATTATGGTCTTTAGGAACAAAAGCTCCATCAGTTTTTTCAAATGACAAGTTTTTTCTATCTGCTCAAGATTTAAGTAGTAAAGAAAATTTACAGATATTAAATGCAATTTATTTTTTTCTCAAGAAATCATTCGCATTATTAATAGTAACTTTGTTAACATTTTTTAGAAACCACCTAAATGACACTTGTAATTGGAACATATTTTATACAGAAAAACAACTTGGTTTTGAAATAATAGCTCACTGATAAAAACTATTACATACAGCAGACTCTCACACAGAGATACATATGAACGGGAATGAAGCACACACTCTTGTGGCTTTCAAAGTACAGTTTTGATAGGAGTTATATACAGACACAATATATGGTTTGAAACAGTTGGGCTGCATAACAGAAGTATCTGTGGAGAGAGGGAAAAAAGAAATGATCCTTCTTCAGGCTACTTAATGGTAGTTTTATATTAAAATGAAACATCCCAAATTCAGCATAACATCATGAGATCATACATCAAAATAAAAATGGTATTAGAATATTTTTGTCAGCACACTTCTCAATTTTCATTAATCTTGGATTGTTTCCTTTTCATTTTACTGTAGACTGAGGAACAATGTGCCTGCTTTAAGAAGGTAAAACTTGTTTCCTATTCCACACTGTGATTATACTTAATTTTTAACAATCAGTGCAAACAGTTACATTAGCAGTGCAAGCAGCCAAATTAATCCTTCAACATGTATCATATTCATCAATACTGTCTTTCTTCTACCACCATGGCATTCACTCACCATTCTACATTCCTCTGGAGTGCCACAAAGTCATCTCTAATCTTGATAAGCCTAAAAAAGTTTTTTTGGTCATCTTTAAATTTTGACACATACAATATCCTTCAGCCCACTTTCCAGCTCATTAGTAAGTATATTAATCAATGCTGATTAGCGTACAGGTCAGTGGTAGACAGAAATGTTAACCTTTTGTCACGATGCAAATTGACAATTTACTCCTACTCTATCTTCTGTCTCTTGTTTCTAACTTATGATGAAACTTTTAACTTTCACCCAGAGCTATTCAGTTTTCCTGGTAAACACTTGGGCTGTGTCAAAGGCTTTTTGAATCTCCTTTTGAATTGTATCTCTTGGTTTTATTTTAAAACTGTATTTATTTTTGAGACATTTACAAATATTTTCCATAGACTGAAAATACTGGTATCTTTTTAACAGATGTGAGAGATGTGTGTGCTCTGCAACTTCAGTACACTTTGAGGCCACAGAAGAAGAGCATGATTTGTCCCCCAGAAAGGTCATACCACCAAAAACTTGCAGCCTGCTCAGTAATGCAGAAAAATTAATTATAAGGCTGCGTTTTATCCTGTTAGAATGAAGTGAGTCAATGCACTTGGTAAATCTCACTGGCGACAAGCGTCTGAAGCGGTCACAGCAGCAGTAGCATGGGAATTACCGCAGCTGTAAGAAGGCTCTTATGCTGCTGACCAGGACTGTACTTCAGGCATTGCACAGACACAGAGTAAAAGGATTGTCCTATGTAAGACAAGAGATGACAGTGACAGACTGCTAGGAAATACCTGTCATGATAGCAGGCAATATATGTGCCTGAGCTTTCTATACATAAACTGGAGAAGTCTGAATGACTGACTTGGAGAAGGATAATGAGGTCCCTCACAATCATTACAGACAGCACAGGAGAAAGTACAATAGGGCTTATCTGAAAATCTAAAAGTAGGAAATTAATGGCTTTTTTTTTTCTTTCTACTTTATGAAGAATAATGGGTATCATGAAGTCAGTCTGTGAAGGATTATAAAACTGAAAACAAACTGCCTGTATTTGATGCTTTGAAGGGGAACTGGGGAAAAGTCGTAGAGAGAGATGTTAGGAAAATAATCTGTGCAGAACAGTGGCAGCAATGAGACAAGATGACAGTTCTCATGTACTGAAAAGAGGCTAGCTATAACCGAAATGGGGAGAACCTGCATGAGAGTTTCAGCTCAGCACACAGCTTAAAAAGCTGAATCTTAGTATGGATGTGAGGAATAGGAAGGATACCCAAATTTAAGATGCTGTTTATGTTCCAAGCTTAAGACAACCAACATGCTTATACAGTTGACAGTGGCTGAGAAAGGAGAGAAAGGGGAAACATTATTCCTGATGGTCTTTCAGTTGATGTCTAAATATCCACAGGTTGGTTATCAGGAAGATGGGATGAACTTCATTGTTTTGGGGGAGGTTAACTCCATTCATTCATTCATTCATTCATTCATTCATTCATTCATTCATTCATTCATTCATTCACTCATATATTTATTAGAGTAAATGGTATCTGGAGTACAAATCAGAGTTGATAACATTAAAGATAAAAGTTGATAACAATAAAGATTCTCTTAAGAAAATGGCATAGAAGCAATTAGAAGGAAAAAAAGAAAACCAGTAAAGCGTAGGATGGAACTGGGGGAAACTTCCCACAGTTATTGAGAACAGCATACCCAATGAGGTCACAGACTGGTTAAAGGGATGAAGAAGTGAACAGCTGAGCACACGAAGTCAATGAAAGAAAGCACCAGCTTCAAGTATGAACTTTTAATCAGATTTGCCAGCTTCTGTCATAAAATCAACTGTATTTTTCATGTCGCTTTTTGTGTCAATTCCCTTTTCATGGCAGAAGTGCTTTATATTTTTTGAAAATAGAAAAATCCAGCAGAAGGGTTCAGGTGACAAACTGTTCATTTATACTGGAATAGGCAGCAGGTAGTCTACAGGTATCTCCTGGGTTGTCTGGAGATATCTCCTGTATCAGTAACATATCAAATGCTCCTCAATCAGCTTCTCAATCACCAGTTTCTACAGAGATTAAAATGAAATAAAAACACACATACAAAATGTAACGAATGAACTATTCAGCCATATATCACAATTTGGAAAGAATAAAAATAAATAAATAAAAAAAGTAATAAACCTAGCGATGAGTTAGTGAAAGATATTTTTAGCTACAGTTCTAATAATTAAAGTGATGTAGCTGTATACAGAATAACAAACAGTAAAGATTTTTTTCCTACTGGATACAGACATAATCTTCAGATATTACAAACTGATGAAACTTACTGCTTGCTTGATGTAAATTATGTTGCTGACAATAAAGTGCATTTTGAGAGAAAAGAAATCACTTTGCCATCAAGTGACATTTCTATTTGCAGCAGAAAGGTGAACGCTTCTGGAAAAGCACTCCATTGAATTTTTCATTGTTGCAGTCTGTGCTGGAGCTGGCTGTTCAGGGCAACTATTTTCAAATACTTTACTGATACAAAATAAAATAATACGCACAGTGTGATATTCTGTAACTGTGTGCTAATACAGAGGCCTCATTTGAAATACTGGACTAGGCCTTTCCTGTGTTTAATAAGGCAGAATTACAGAAAATCTCTGCTGATTTTGTCCGGAAAAAGGTTTGGTTGAGGGTCTTCTGCAGCAACGTTAACCTAAGTTTACAGGGCAAGAACACATACATTACATGCTGTTGAAAGGTGTCTCTCTTCATATCATATTGCAACTCACTGTAGTTGCAGACTTCAAAGATGTCCCTCTCCTCTCTACATGACTCAAAAAGCAGAGCTGTTTTATAGGGGATAAAAGGCACAAGGGACTGTGTATGAAGCATGCATTCTAGAATCTTAGAAACCTAAATTACGTTGGATTTTTAAAACCTTCTGTTTAAATATATATAACAGCACCAGAATTACAGCTTATTTGTTCTTTGTAATGTAGATATTGAAGGAAGTTAGTGTACATTTTTAATACATTTTCTGCACTGCACAACACAAATTTTCCTTCTGTAATGGAATTTCTCTTTCAAATAATAAAACCAAAACTGTACTTAAGGATGTCTCCAAACTCCTAATGAAGGTGCTTCTAACAACGAACAAGAATATTAATGAGACAAACATCTCTAGGCAAGCCTTTTACCAAACAATAAGAAAAAAAATAGTATTAAAATCTTCCATATTTTAAATGCTATAACTTTAGAGACATTCTTCACATGAATATCCACATTTTCTATTAAATTGTTACTTTCAGACAGCAGTCTGTGTAGTATGATCCTCTTAATCCACAATTCAGGACTGAAAAATCATTCTTTCCTTTGTACAGTTCTAGGGATCTGCTGAAATATTTGGCTGCCTAAACTACAGTAATTTCCTTTATGCAACTGTAAATTAAATTTTATAGAAATGGAGACCAATTGAAAAAAACCCAGCAAGCAAACAACTTTTTTTCATTTTAAGAAACTTGACACCACAAAGAAAATCAAGAGGAAGAGACACCACAGCTTTGTAGGAACACAGGGAGGCAGAAGAAAGCACACAGTCAAAATGGTAATTTTACAGTTACATAATGTGTACTTTCCTCTCCCAAGCTGACATATAGTATAGTGTATTTTATATAAACATAGAGCTTGTGTTATTTTAATCTTGTAATACTTTCTCATTTCTTGAATACACCAGTGGAGAATATAAATGTTTTCCCCCTGCTTATCAGTCATTTTCCCTGGAAAAACGCAAGTTGTTTACTTTATAATCTGTCAGTTCAAACTATGTCAAAGTGAATAGGTCCAGTAAAATAAATAATGCGTTCCCTAGAATACCACATGACCAACCCCTAAATTTCAGTAACAGCAGCTATAGGAATTAAAGAGAAGAAGGAAAGAGAAGGAGTGGCCCTACTGTTGTATTCATTAGGGAGCACTGAAAAGATGTAAGATTGCAAAGGTAAGGAAATAACTTCATGAATGCAGCAACTAATTTAATTAATAGCAATATTAGACAATGAATTTATATGAAATTGTATTACATACAGAAAATTTTCTCAAAGCATCTTTTTTCACTTAAAGGTGATGGTTAACACATAAAAGCCCTAACTCTACCAAATATTTTCACATATACCAAACTGGTAGCAGTCCATCAAAGATGCTACAATAAATGAGCTGGATTTGCTGAAAAGTTGTCCACCTAGAAGTACTGCTTTAGATTGTTTTATACACATATCCAGACTTTGGAAATTAGTACTTAAAATTACATCCTTACTAGTTTAATCTGTGCTTTATGTATTTGTATGAATGTTTGTAAGAAGATCCAGCCACTAGATTTGCTGAGACTCAGAAGTACTAAACCCAAGTCATTTCCTATTCACCACGTAGACCTTGCCTTTATTACATGGTTACTGATAGAGCTGGGTGAGATCTTGCAAAGAGATGATGATGATACCGCCAAGGGCTGTAATTTGAGCTGCATTTTTTCTCCAGCACAGATGAAACTTGTCCCTATTCCACATCACATTACACACAGAAAGGGGTTGAAGTCAGGTCATAGGCTTGCATAGATTGAATGCTTTCACATTGTTTTCTTCAAACACATATGGAGGAGTGAAAACTCATTCTTCTTTTACTTCGACAATTTTTTTTTTCTTCTTTTGTAAACTGAAGTCCCCCTTACAGGTCCTAAAAACAAAGTTGCTTAATATCTTTTCAACTGCACCTTTACAGTTGAAGAGGGTATCACATAAAACAATTTCTATTTAGACAAGAAAAAAAAAATCCACGTTTTTCTAGCAGCTATATATAAAAAACAAGTACTAGCTAGGTAAGCGAATACTGAGGTCAGTTATTTTTATGTGGGAATTTGATCCAACTGTCAAACTGACTGGCTTCAGAGTTCCACCTTGCCATTCAATCCAGCGGATTCCTTCCAACATACTGAATGAATCCTGAAGGCTCAGCAGTTTGGAGAGCTAACATGGGAAAGACACAGTGTTTGAAGACCCTCTTTTCTACTTCAATGTAAAATAAAAAAATAAAATTAAAAAGGTCAGCCATTATTTTCATTTGAACAGCAGTGCTAAATGTCAAAGGGGTTGGTTATAAGTAAGCTTGTAAAGTGACTATTCTAAGTGCCAATGTAAGCACCTGAGCAAAGTAACCTGGAAGAATAGATGAGTACTTGATACGGTATGAAGATTTTTGTAAGTAAATAAAAAAATCCCTCCTTCATGGATTCAATCCCAAAGATCTAATAATTAAATATACTTCATGCAAAGATGATCTGGCACCAATATGTTCTTGTACAAAGTGGAACATACTCTTGTACAAAGTGGTATTGCACCCAAGTATTGACACTTCCATTTTACAGATGGAAAAACTGAGCCACAGAGATTATAAATGGCTTGCTCGAAATTATGTGTCATATTAGCAGAGTTGGACAACAAAATTCAGAGGAAAAATTCACTCAGAGAGTACCTGCCTCTGAACGTTGAGCCATTCAGCTCAGGGCAATCCAAGTGGCAACCAGAATGATCTTTATTTGACAGAACATCCCAGGACATACCCTTTTACACTAGTAACAAGAATATTCATATGTTAAAAACTCGGTATATATTGAGAGCTTGTTAAATCAATACTGCATGAATGCTGTGAGAGAAATCAGATTCTGGGCAACCAGCACAGCTAGCTGCTGTTCCAAACACAAACCTCATATACAGTGATTTACCTCCTGTTATTACAAAATGGAAACCATAGGCTCAACAACCAACATCATAGATTAATGACCCCCCCCAAATTGTTTCCTCTTTTTTTTCCTTGTAAACCCACTGTATGCTATATATTCAAAAAATCATAGATAGAATCGTTGAATGCTTTGGGTTGGAAGGGACCTTAAATGTCATCTAGTTCCTGCCCCCCTGCCATGGGCAGGGACACCTTCCACTAAACCAGGTTGCTCAAAGCCCCATCCAACCTGGCCTTGAACACTGCCAGGGATGTTCTGTGGGTAAACAGACACAAATTACAATACCTGGATTGGAAATAATGAGCACCAACTTCATTGACACCTAAAGGAAGCGAAGGTGAGCATCTCTGTAATCCAGAAATACGTGAAGCAGCATTCCACCACTTTCTGTATGCATGGTCAAAAAGAAAATTCTAAAGTAAAGTGAGCCCTAAGAAATTCTGAGCACATTTACAGAGGGAATGTACCTGTACTCTGGTGCTAGTTGTGTATAATTCTTTCCATGGATACAATATGACTGTACTGTTTTCCACAATACTGGTAGCCAAAATAAAAAGGTTATCCAGATTGCTATGATACCTGCATGGTAAGGATGAGTATCATGGACCACTTGCCTGAGATTAAGTGCCTTATAACTTAGGGATTTCCTAGGTTTGGGTGTGAACGCAAAAAAGAGAGCAGGAAGATGATAAAAACATCTTGTGAACCTCACATAATGAAATAAAAATAATCTGTTCTAACTCAATTTTCATATCTGAAACCAGCAAACATATTTCCATCTAAATTATTTTGTCAACAGCATGGTGGTATTCTTGCTAACCTTATTTGGCACCAGTGAATAATTAGATACACAAGGGTGTGACTACAATCGAAGGTGTTGGCATAGTAGCACTCTGTGAAAATATTAACTATGAGGTTAACCCAATTTTCTCTTCTTTAATTAAATGCACATGGTACTAATGAGGTAACCTACTGTTCCTTGATAGCACTAATTAGCTAAGAGGCGAGTACACTCTCACACTGCAATTTAAACCTAAAAATAAGGTTGAAATATGTTAATTGCAGGCAATTTAAAACAGTACAAGTTGTAGAACTAGTCATAATAAGGGAAACTGACTGCTTTACAGCTCTGCAGCTGTAACTTTGGTTAAAATCAAAACACGCCACACAATTTTAGATTTATTTGGCAAAGTATCACCAGCCTCTCACAAAAAAAAAAAAAAAAAAGGAAAAAAAACAGTTTTGTTGTTCATCTAGGAAAAAACAATAAGAATAAAATCTGATGAAGATTATGCAGAAAAAATATCTTTTGTTTAGACTACTTCAAAGCTTTGAATTTCCCTAAACACTTAGGAGATTCGTTTGTGGAGGTGTTGAGCAGCTGCAGCTTAGACTGGCGTCAATGGACTCCTGGGTGCCCAACTCAACTGGAAGTCTGTTCCTAAAATTACTTTGGAATGAAAAAAAAAAAAAAGAGAAAGAAACATGCTCTCTTTAGAGGAAGTACATTTTAAAGAACAAACCTGTGGTTCTATGTACAACTTCAAAATTCCCAAAATGCCAACATTTTGTACTGTAACATTAAGCATATTCTTTATGACATGACACAATAGATGGTTCAGCTTAGCCAGTGAATTGTAGACAAAGTTGCACAGTACATCAGTATGTAACAACCATTTCAAATTTCCTGATTTAGGGCTCCTACTGTTGAACAGAGAAGAGAAGATGGACAACAGTCTTTTGCTATATGAGCTATTTTGCTGACTAATGCCTGGAGTGACACTGGCCTGAGCTTTGGCAGAGAGAGACTGCTTTGGTTTTATTTTTTTTCTCTACTGAAAAAGACTAGCAATGCAAATAGCTCTATCACAAGAAGATAAAGGATTACAAGATAGTGATCCCTTAATAAGACAGAAAGTGGAGATCTTAACTGAATACAGGCACAAGAAAAGCCTTGAACTGAATTAAAACAGCATCTCCTATATCACCAAAATCATTAATCTTATTTTCTGAATTGCTAAAGAAAATAAACACTAAGGGAAGTGATAACACCCACACTATCATTCCAGAAAAAACAAAATCTGGTCGTAAATATCTACAGATAGGAATGCACGCTGCACATTTCATTATCAGTGGACTTCCATAAGGCATAATGAATGATCAATAAAAAGTATATTATAAGTTGTCTAACTTTGCACTACATCTTTTGTTTTAATTTTAATCAATTATATATGCCTATAGCTCATTTTTCAGGCATTGAAAATTTAATTTACCTTTAGGAATGTTAGATCAATGCTGTCGTGGGGTCTAGTTGCCTAATTCGAGGAAATAAAGCTGTACTGCCGAAGGGCCCATAAAATGTCCACTTTTCCTACGACACTACTACAATTGATAGACTTTCATCAAGGACCACAGCTATGATATGCTATAAAAAGAGCGCAAGAGTAATCAAAAGAGTTACTAATGTCACCTTTGCTAGGTTATTCTCAGCAATGTCAGAGCGGCTGTTTAGTAGTATTCACAAGTTACACAAATGGATGGCCTATTTTCAACAGCAGAGAAGACAAGACTCCAAAGCACCCTTGCCAGTCTGAGCTGGTTGTCATGTTCTTTCTGACTCCAGCTCAGTGACTGATTTAATTCTGCATGTGTAAGGCTAACTAAATGTTAACAGAGAAGTTGATGCAACTATCAGTATCTGTGCACCTCAACATATGCCCTGCATCTAGCTAACGCCAAAAAGCAAAATCTCCTCCAATCCCCAAACCAAAATTCCTAAGAGAAAACAAACATCATGACCTGCACATGTGAACAGCAACTGTCCTGACTTAGGACACTATTATGGTATACATGGGAAGCAAGCACGTTCAGATTCAGTCCTATTTACTTACAAATATGATTTTCTGTGTGGTCCACAAAACTGCTGGTACTCGATATACAAATGCTGCCTTAAATGTGTCTATAGTAAAGATAATAAACACTACTGAAGTAGTTCAGTTTGGTTTGAGTTTTTTAAATATTTATTTGAAGTTAAAAAAATATCCTTTATCTGAAATTGATGTATTTAACATCAAGTTCACAGCTGCCTAATAGAGAGGAACAGGGATACAAATAATAAAGAATTCTGCCTGTCTTTTTATTTGCCCTCATTTGCTCATTTTTCAGGCATTTTTTTCTTTCCCTAACCTCAGAAGACATAGAATCATAGAATAGTTAGGGTTGGAAAGGACTTAAGATCATCAAGTTCCAATCCCTCCTGCCATGGGCAGGGACAACTCGCTCTAAACCGTATCACCCAGGGCCTTGAACATTGCCAGGGATGGAGCATTCACAACCTCCCTGGGCAACCCATTCCAGTGCCTCACCACCCTCACAGGAAAGAATTTCCTCCTTATATCCAATCTAAACTTCCCCTGTTTAGGTTTGAACCCGTTACCCCCTGACCTATCACTACAGTCCCTAATGAAGAGTCCCTCCCCAGCATCCCTATAGGCCCCCTTCAGATACTTGAAGGCTGGTATGAGGTCTCCATGCAGCCTTCTCTTCTCCAGGCTGAACAGCCCCAACTTTCTCAGCCTGTCTTCATATGGGAGGTGCTCCAGTCCCCTGATCAAACTCGTGACCCTCCTCTGGATTTGTTCCAACAGTTCCATGTCCTTTTTATGTTGAGGACACCAGAACTGCACATAGTACTCCAAGTGAGGTCTCACGAGAGCAGAGTAGAGGGGCAGGATCACCTCCTTTTGACCTGCTGGTCACACTCCTCCCATAAAATCAGTGAGAAATTTAACACAGCCGAGATAGCTTGGGCCAGATTCCTAGATGTTTGAAAGCAGTGCTGTTAAAGGTGATGGAATTCCACAGTTCTCCAATACTCACCCTCTTTGTGTAACAATTTCCATGTTGCACCTAATTTATTACTGAAACAGAAAGCAAAATTACAGTGAGTTCTAAATGATACTGGAAAATACCTATACTGTATAGCTTTGACTGACACTTCTGCATGCAAACATCTCTGATGACAAGTAGGCAAGTATCTGTAAAAACTTTCTAAATGAAAAGATTATTAAACCCCTCAAAATATCCTACTGAAACGATGCATATAAGTAAAATCGATTAGAAAAAAGAGACTGCCATTTTTTCTGGCTGATGCTTATACTGTAAATTGATACAGTCAAGCAAACCCTAAGAAAGCTTTATCATCTTCATCTTACATCATGAAGTTCCTGCCAGTCTTTCTTTTCTTAAATAGTGTTTATTCCATTAAAAGTGTGCTCATAACTAATGAAAGATTTTATAAGTAGGAAGAGGTTGCACAGCAAACCATTACCAGTTAGGATAAGCACCGTGAAAATCAATAAAATCTTAAATAATTTGCAAAAGGATGAAGCTACATCTTCAACAAAAAGTTGCTCCCCTTCTTGAAGGGTGATTTAAAAAAAATAATTAATTCACAGCTATCTTCTTTAAACCCTGTTGTTCTCAGGGAGTTACCAATTATGTTTTGAGGCTAAAGAAGAGGAAGAAATTTGACGTATCCAGAAGCAAAACGGGATTTCCTTTTTGTTCTTGAAAATAAATAGTACAGCCCACCTGTGCCATGGCCATAGGAAGCCGAAAAGCAGAAAGACCTTGGTCTAATCTTGTTTGCCCTGGAGCCAGCTGTTGGCAGCCAATGCCCTCAGCTTCTGCTTCCTAAGGAGCAGGGATTATCTCAAGTGTTTGGCCCAGATTCCCAACACAAAACATCCCACAAGGTGCATAAAGCTCAGTTTCAAATATTCAACCTACTTCATCAACAACATATATAAAATTGTTCTGCAGATGCATACATACATATATATGTGTAAAAACCCTAGTACCTACCATTTTGTTTTAACAGATTTTAAATTATTATCAAAGTCTTGTGCAAAAGATTAAGAAAAGACACTAAAATAAAGAATTACAGTGCTCTGTGATTTTTTTGATACTGGACAACATTTGTTAACTAGGTCCACATTACTAAATAACTCCTGGAACAGCAGAAAATAAAAAGTTCAGACTTTTTTTCATTTTGGACATTGTTTCATACCAAATCACTCTGCACTAAAAATATCACAAATCTCAGCCAACTATTAATAAATCTATGCATACTAGCAACATGAGGTAAATAATGCTTAAAAATATCTATTTTAATTCAGACACACAGTTTATGATTGTTTACAGAGTATGGCTTAGAAAGTAAAATATTTTTAAACAAACACATTTTACCTCCAATATGTACTTCTTCAAGATTTAAAGGAAACGAGGCATAGAGTCCATGAAGGTTTGTAAATATACAGTGGATGGTTGAAGGAGATCAAAAGTTGTCCTACTGAAGGGTTACATGAACTCAAAAAAATGAAAGGAATGTGAGTTCATTAGTCCAACAAGCTAAACCTTAAAACTGCACCATAGCTGTATTTTTGCGAAGACAAAGCAGATTATGTTTATACAATATGTATATAAAACAAACTGCTATACAAGAAAATGTCACATTTTAGAAATGTTTCTTCATATGCTAGGAATCTCTCATTTAGAATCTCATTATCCAATAGTAGCTCTCGAGAATAAAGCTAATTTACATGTAAAATAAGAATATGGTCTACTCTTTAAAGGCACAATGATAAACACACCAATTTGACAATTACATTAATATGAGTATTTGCATAATCTGCCTTCTACACCTGTTCCTAATTTGAAGCAGCTGCAGAACAAATCATGCCACATAATCTGAATATGCCACTGAGTCACGTAAACACACTAATCCTTCTCATCAAGTTTTTGTTTCATTCCGTTTACGTGTTTGTTTTGAATTTACATGAACCCATAAAAAAAGCTTTTGAGTTGGGACAATTTATATTCATCAGAGAAAACATATAGAGGCTAAATAAAATGCTTTTTGTTTATTTTTATTGTTTCCTGTAACAATGAGCATTTCATTTTCATGACTAGATAAACAGCACATAGAAACTCAGCATCTTCTAGCTTATTGAACTACATATACCTCTAGTGAAGTATGTTAAAAACATGCAGTCAACACACAGTACAGTAAGTTAAGTCTGACAATGAAATTCTTATGCTTTTAGCAACATAAGACTGAATGGTCACCACTTCATTTTCTTTCAAATTTTCTGCTTTCCTTTTTTTTAGAAAAAAAAAAACAACACAAAAAGCTTGTTATAAAACTCCATGTTTTGTACCAGCAGCATAAAAGGAACAAGAAAGCAACAGTTGACTGATAAGTCAAAATGACAGCTCATACTAATGTAATTCTTTCTACATGTCTGCTGCTCCTTTTTTGACACACAAACAAGAAATAATTGAGTAATTTAATCCTCTGACTCTCTTCCTATGCATTCTGACCGTCATTAGGCCCCATTCTGTAATGTTAACCTCATTCAAACCGAAAGATGAGAGAAAGGCAGCACAAGTAGGAAATAACGCATCACACATGCCTGATAAAGTGATGATTGTGAAGGATTATGCCTAATGCAGAATGCTGAACAGTAATGCTACCGATAAATTCTTTTTCAGTGAATAATCTGGAGTGCATAGAATCCAAAGCTCCTCTTTGCATAGCCTCCACAGGAAGGGGGAGTGAGTGAGCTGCTGAGTGGTACTTAGTTGCCAGCTGGGGTTAAACCACAACACAATCTATCACAGAGCCTGTGTCCTGTCTAGGATTCTGCCTACAACCTCTACACGGATGGTTTTAGTGAAAGAGGCTCTTCTCTCCTTCCGAGCAAAGATTTAGGATTGGACAACATTTTGGCTTGGGTCCCAGGCCCAAATACTATGTTACGCCTAAAATGCTTATCACTGAAATCAAGTGGTTTAGTTATAAATCAAGAGAATCGGGTTTGAACAACGACACAGCCATTCTGACACTGAACTGCTGCCTAGTTCAGTAGCTGTGTAACACAGAATACCAGCTCCTCTGGTTACCAAAAAGTGTATATAAGTTTTTATATAAAAGAGAAAATAGAGATAGCATTGTACTTTGTTCTTTCCACGTAGCAAAGAGCATGGCATTAGCCTGAAGCTGTCACAGCAACCAGAGCTCACAGTGCTTTCCCAGAGCTTGACTAACAGCAAAAGCAAGTGGGGATCTTAACTGTTAGGAAAATTGGGAACTGCAGCAAAGAAAAATGACAACCAGGCTGGACATGATGTAGGACCACTCTAAGCTGTCATCAGACATGACAACAGGCAAAGAATTAGCCCTAATATTTTGAGAAATTTCTATAACTAACCATGTGTCTATTTAACTTAATTGTAATCTATCAGTTTCCTCTAATACAAAAACCCCAAAGATTTTGTCGAGGAGACACATGTTACAATGTGAAGCAGAAGCCACCTTGCGCAATTGCTGGAAATAATTTGCTTTGATAAAGACATCTGGTATTTCCTAGCAGGTGACTTTGCACAATTCAATAATGAGTCAATAATTTAGACTTTTACTTTGCCTATTTGCACAGTAGCATTTTATGTAAGATTACCTTTGGGCTATAGCCCGGATTAAAATTAAAATTAGCAATTATATCTAACCTTGACACTGCATTTCATGGTTGAGTTCACCAACTTCATGCTAGATAGTAGACTGATATATCAAAAGAAAGAAACTAACTTTAAAAATTGTGTTGAGATTATTTTAAATGCTCCCCTCACTTCTACAGAAGGCAGCTACACTTTCTCCTTTTTACTTACTGTGGCTTATTTGAATGGGCACTGAAGACATAAAATTCGGAAGATTATTTTCCCATGAAGTGGGAGAGACATTGCAATCCTGTACCAGGAATCTGAACATCTGGGCTTTATTGCCTGCACAAAGTAGTAACGTATCTACAAACTCATGGAAGAGCAAGACAGCTGCTCCTGATGCAATTCAGGTGCATCCTTTGCCTTCTGGAAGATTCCTTTTGGATCACTTTCAAATCATGAAACACGTTAAGCATCTGATTGACTCTGTGGTGTTACAAAGTGGCCAGGTAGCTTGAAATCACTTGAGGACTCAACTACTTTTCTTGAACTTTATCAAATTCATCCAATACAGAGTAATTATGGCTAGAAAAAAAAACCTACTACATCATCCTGATGCCAGTGTTATGTCAAAAAGAGAAGTGTTCTTAAGAGAACACATCTGTTTTAGAGCTTGGCTATATATTTCTTGATGACGTACATCATCCTTTTAGCTTAGTTGCACATCTTTTAGTCCTCAAACTCCAAGGAAACAACTAGATCCTGTAAATCGTTAGCACTTGTAACAACTATGGGGCAACTCTGCCTCCATAAAACACAAAAGATGGAACTAGAAGAGCTGGAGGGATGATAGAAAGAGCAGGGATATCTTGGGATCGTATCTCCTTCTCCTTTACCAGTATTATTCAAAACCAGAGGCAACAGATTTTAGCATTCCCTGAAAAGTGTAAATAATATATAACTATGCCTTGTGCTCACACAGTTGGGCATGAAATACACTCAAAGATGTATGAGTATAAACTTGCTGCCTGCTGTTCAGTCTCACTTCAATGGGTATGTCAATGATGCATGCCTCTTGTGTTTCTGCAGTACTTTTTCCCTTCTTGCACTCTGATAGCACTGCCAGAATGCTCTCTGGAAATCCAATTCACATTAAATTTTTGTACATTTGTTAAAACAAGAAGGCTCAAATCTCTAATACAAAGCTTCCATAACTACAATAGTAAGAAAAATAAAATAAATATGAAAAAAAAATAATCCTAATAATGAGCTCAGTACCAAGGATGCATAATAATCTAATCATTTTAAGTTTAAAAAACCAAGGTTTTTTTGATCGTCAACTGCCAGTCAAGCCAAGCATCTAGACCAGTATTTGTGGATACCAACAGTTCCTCATTGTTTTTTCTCTAAGAGAGAAATCACACCAATGATAATTCTATAAGCAATATTCTTCTTACCTAAATTGCATTTTAACACTAACAAAGTTGATATGCAATGAAATGAAAATCACAAGACTAAATCTCTGTATCTCCTAGAACTAAAATAGGAAGAACAACTTGAACCAGTTTTGTGGCACCGTTCTAAAGCCTCTATGCTAATGATGTTTACTCTCCAAGGAAAATATAAACTGATCTGCCAGGTAAAACAAGGGTTTTCAAAATGTTATTAGAATCTCTGATGACAGTTTCATGATGAAAAAAAAGTGACTTGAATAGTAAGGATTCTTCCAAGAAATAGAATTCTATTTATGAGTTCCTGTTAAACTCTTTGACATTCACAGAGGTTTAATTGAGAAATAATTTCTGTTTAACTGATGTGACACATCAACATTGACAACAGATTAGATCCTATCTTAATTACAAGAAGAGGCCCAATTCTGCTATAAACAAATGTAGGGTTTTCACTTGAAAAAGGTATGTGATTCCACACGTAATAAAACCATTATCGAATCTTTTTTGTGGGTTTTCATTACACTAGAATTTGTTTTAAAGATGATACCATTACTTGTCAAGCCTTTCCAAAGGTTACTTCTAGTAACTTCTCTCTTACTATACTTACAGTCGAAAATGTCAAAAGATCTGGTAAGTCAAACAAAATCTGATAAACATTCTATATTGACAGTAAAGCACTATACGCAATTGGCAGGTTTTATTATTTCACTTTCATTATTTACTGTTACCAAAAACCAAGAGAGCTAGGAAACCAGTCCTAACAGCAACTGATATATTACTATCTCTGCACGTATTTTAGGGTTACAAAGATTAATGCTGATACAATAGTGCTTATGTTTGTTAACTACAAATACTCTAAAGCATCATACACAAAGTAATAAATATTTGGTTCTAGAGGCATCGCTGAAGTATTACAATACAAATTGTACCACCCTAGTCAAATTATGATATTCAAATACTCAAAGAGATCCATACAAATATTCCCCATCCAAACCAAACATTTTCCTAGACTAAACTGTTTCCCAGAATGCTAAATTCGTATGACTTTTCTCAATGTGGAAAAGAGCCCCCTCTCTTAATCTTGGCTCCGAGACTTATTGGGTCATATTATATGCCAGGACCTAAAATGGTTGCAATAATAATGATCTCATAAGTGGGCTGTTAGACTCATTCACTTCATTTTCAGGCACTGTGAGACAATCACCTCAACTATAAATACTCTAAAATGCTATGAAAGTAGGTATTTTTTGGAAGAAAAAATATATAAAATATTGTGTTGAGCTTCTTTTAAATAAATTCTGCCTCTTGTTTCAGTGTTTTTATTGCTGAGGAAAGCGAATTCATTTTAGAACGAACGCCTTCTAATTAAAAATGTCCATATTTATTAATTCATTGTCCATATTTATTAATTTTTCTGTCTTATTGATAACTAACAAATCAATAAATTTTCTGTATCTAATAGCTTGAAAAAATCCAGACTATAGAAAATTATGTGAAAACTACAGCTACTTATCCTATGCTCATAGAAATAACTATCTTTTGTTGTAATCCAACAAGTGAGGATTAAAGTATTCAAAATAGTCATATACTGAAAGTGAATTTAAATAGATGAAATATTGTGAATTGGGATGTCACCTGTTTTTGCTAAATGCCAGTTATTACCTCGTCTTCAGTGTTTCCTGTTCATGAAACAGTCTATAAATATACAGAAAATAAAGTTGACTTTTGAAAAAATAATCAGATGTCATGTCCTTTAAGGCATTTCTTGCACATGCTGTAATTTTAAGAAGGCATTACAATCTGTTTAAAATGAATGTGTTGATACAGTGTAACGTACTTACTGACAAATCATCACACTATCTGCTCCCTAGAATTTTGCTATTGGCTTCAATGACTCCTCACCTTCTTTCAAAAAAACCAGCAACAACAAAAAATCCCACAACACTACAGGACTGGAAAAGACTTGCTGAGGTTTTATCTTTATATTATTGCAATTCATGTCATGCACGTTCCTTTCTAAGCTGGGTCAAGCTTTCTCTTTAAGCAGGCAGCATGAGTGGAAGGTGGCTTTTGCTTCCACTACTTCTACTAGAACAGTGTTCCAGAACTCTTTTTCTCTGCATAGTGAAAAGCTTTCATTTCCACAGCTCATTCATGTTTAGCTTAGCTACGTGTTACTATATTTAAAACTGCTCTTAAGAAGTATAAAGATGTTTCATTCTTTCTGAAGTTTGACTCTTGACCCAAATTGCATACTGCAATCACAAAACTTCAGCCTATGCATGTAGTCTGAATGAAACCTTCTTGGACTCTTATATATTAAAAAATGTATACAGAATTTACATAAACTCAGTGTAAGTGTATGGCAAATGTGCTACACTATCAGCCACAGCCAAAAAACTGAGATACCTTCATGCCATGGAAATTGAGGGCATCAGTACTAAAGCCCTGAATCTTTCAGTAGAACTTATACAGAGCATGTTTCTAATATACCAGTAAGGCATCAGAAATCATGGGGATTGCGCATCTCCATTATTCCAAATAAGGTCTCAAAGACATAATTTAGAAATGGCATTAATATTTTCCTATTTTTATTGGAAACACAATTCATTTAGGACTGCATGTTGTTTTTTCTCACCTATGTTAGATCACTGGGTATTCACAGTCATAGAATGACCAATACATTGTGCTTCAATCTTCCTTTTTCATTTCAAGTGGTGGACGCAAGCCAAAGGAAGACATTTTTCTCAGTTCTTAGACACATGACATTATTCTCTGCTATACTTTCTACAATTTGTTACAATTTACTTTCTAAATACATTCTCAAAAGATATCCTGTACAACAAACAGCCCACCCTTCTTGTGAAGCCTATCCTGCTTTGGTTTTTTCTTTTCCCCATGGGTGAAATACATGCCCTCTGTTGCTATGGCAGGGTTGCACTGAGGCATTTTTAATTTCTCACTCACAATATGGGTTTGACCCTTTTTAATCAAGAGATTTTTTTTCTATACGCAAACACCAACCACCATTTGCCACTGAAGTTCCATTATTATTTTTACTTAAGAGACTGTGATCTCAAACTGACGTTTTCCATGGAATCCTGCACTGTTCTTAAAACAAACACTGTTTTGTGTATGACTTCACATCACATCCTGTACTGGGAAGCACTTTAATTTGGTAATTTGATTATTCTTAAACATCAAGCCCATAGCTATCTCTGCACTAAATTACAGCTGCATCAACTTGGAAATTACTTCTACAAGCACAGATACTTTTTTCTGGCATGTTAGGTCACTGAACTGGTTTTCCTCAATACTGTGTAGGATGTCTTTTCTATCAGACTGAAAGTATCTGTCTTGAGTAACTGGATTTACTGTGAACACAGGGGAAAATCTCATTCTTCATTTATACTTCAGGTTCTTGGTAAGATCCTTGATGCATATTGATGTTGGCACACCATACAGTTTCCTTTGTACATATGATTACAGTACAATTGCTTTTCAAAGCTTCACATAATCAAGTAGTAAAGCACTGAAGTTGTGTTTAGTAAATTTTTCACCATTAATTCTATTTCAGAACACCCTCATCTGTCTGTCTCAAGAAAATTATATTAGAAGCGTAAGAAGACATAAAAAGACCTAGAACATCAAAGAGGCAATTGTTGACCAACCTCCTTCCCCAACAGGATGGGCTGATGGGCTTTTCCACTCCACTGTGCAATTGCTCTTTCAGCAGCACACATGGCCACATGCTCTTTTTTCTACAGCATTACTCTGTAATATTTATGTGTGATTATCTGGATAATTTGAACGGTTTTTAATTCAATTTTACATGTATACAGCCCAAGTGAAGGCAAACTGAAATTAACACCCAAGTTGATCTTGGCATACATTCAGATTCCTGATTAGCCTGCTCCCCACTCTCCATGAAAGCCCCCCTGCTTGCCAAAGCAGCTGGAAAACTAACACAAAAACTACAAAATAATGCCTAATGATTAGAATATGTCAAGACAAGTATTTAATTCACAAAGTAAAATTAATCTGAAAAAAAAAGTGAAATAATTGCAGAAGGAATTCCTTACATAGCTATGGAGGCAGACTGCACTTCAACATAGCAAGTTGAATTTGCTACTATTGACTGAAGATTCTTCATTATTTTATCACAGAACTTTGGCTTTGGTAGGAAATTACCTTGAGTTTTACAATTGCCTGATGAAACGAAAAACCTTCTGGGGAAAAAAAAGAGACTTCCCCTAATAGTAATATAACTAGAAATAATTTTTTAAATCTACACCCATCTAGAGCATTCAAAGAATATTTTGCTCAGTTGCTTTTCCTGATTTTGTAATTTCCAAATCAACGTACACTAATGTGTGTTTCAAATTCAAGAGTATCAGGAGAGCCCTGCTTGAGTGGCGCGATCCTAAACTGGCATAATTAGGGCCCTGCCTGGGAGCAGACCCTTTAATAGAGCAGCACACTGAGTGGGGAACCATTCACACATTCCCTCTCAGCTCTTCACAAGCTTTTCTGGGCAATGAGCCAGCTGGTGAGAGAATCAGGCTGATTCAACCTGTTGCAAGAGCCTGGAGAAGTGGCTGAAGGAAACCTACACCTCCTAGCACCACAGAAGGAGCTACTCACGTAGCCTGAAGAGGAGCAACCCCGAACATGCATGCTGGATGCACTGGGAGGCCTTGCAGGGGAACAGAGTTTTCCAGCTGCTCAAACAATGCAAATAAACTTCTCTATAGCTCTTGGAGGCTCCTACAGTTCAGATTATAAAACCCAGGTCATCCATCCCATGCACAGCAATATTTCCTGGTATCAGACAGCCTGCAGACTCTGCCACGAGGTCCACTGCCCTGCTATGTAAAAGCTGCTGTGAAAAGACCTAGACACTCTCTGTGAAGCACCTTTCTGAATCTGAGTGAAGAATCAGTGTGTGTGTTCTTCCCTTTCCTCCCAGTCCTCATGACATATCAGAATAAACAACAGAGAAAGGGGGGAAAGAAAAGACATTATATAATGATGTAGGTGCCAAGTGATTCCTTGTGTCCTGGTTTTGGCTAGGGTTAAACTACAACACCCCAACAGTCACAGCAATAGACTGAAAAGTCAGATTGATGCGCAGTAATAAGTTAAACATTAAAATGCCTCCTGAAATACACATAGTAATCTTAATGATTATCCTGCATATTCAATACCTGTAAACAGAGTTTGTATAATACATCTTTCCTCTGCCTCTAAAATATTTTCCAACATTGCAACTGTGTTTTCAGGATAAAGATGTGATCTCTGCACCAGTTAGTGAGGTTTTTTTTCCTCTCAGTTAGATACACATGAAGTCACTATGTGATAACTTCCATTAGAAAGCTGCTAGTAAATATTTTTACATCATACATAAGGTTAGCTGCAATATTTCATGTGCCTGAACATGACAAATATCTGCTTTATCAATAAGAGATAATACCTCAAGGTGACTGATACTTATTTTAAATTAAAAAGGAAACCATATTAACCAGTGCCACTTTCTTCATAGATGTGTATTTTAATACCAGAAGTTTTCAAGAGTAAAAAATAAAGTAAATCTATTCTTGAAAGGTTTCACAGCAAAATGGGACACAATGCAAAATACGGGTTTTCACAAGTAAAAGAGGTTGTCAAAGACAGAACAGAAGCCTTTGGAGCAGACTTGTATCTATATAAATAATGACATCCCAGCAAGTTTTTTATGCAGACACTTCCACTCCAAATCAATGAAATATATTCTTTTTAGTTTATTACTGTATTTATCCCTCTACCTTACATGGAATTTCTGTTTTCTGCACCGTGAGAGCTTGAATACAGCTATTTCGCCTTTCTCTCCCCCCTACACCTCACCTAAAAATAACTCCTTGCTTTCTCTCCATCTCTTGGGGGTTATCCTTGTCTTTAGAGTGAGCATCACTGATGCAAATTTCTACACCTTAGAGGATAACTACATATTCCTCCTAACACTTACAAGGGAAAATGGGACTTCCGATTTTCTAGCAGCTATCTTCCAAATTTAATTTACCCCAAGCCTCAATGTTTGCTTATATGTAGGCCACACATTTCCTCCAGAATTGTACTCGAGAGGGAAAAAGACTGTTTATCACTACTCTCCTCTTACACTATATATTAGGCATTAGCATCTTTCTAAATCAGTGATTTCTAGCACGTACAAAATCCTCCTACTTCCTATGCTCAGCAGCATGCTTTAGATAAACAGAAATATGTAATATGGAGTTTTTGGAAAGACAGTTTTAGAGTGGCTAGATTTGTTTCAATTTTTGTTGCCTGTAATGCTAAGAAAACTCTTAAGTTACATCCATAAAAGGGTGGGGTTTTTTGCTGTTTTTAAACAGAGAATTTTTTTACTGACATTATACATGCACGGTTGCAGTCAATGTGCATTAAATCAGAGGATATAATTTAAAAGCAGTGGGTTTTGCTTCTTTTTCCCCACATTCAAAGTTTCTTATCTCTCATCAGCTCCTTATGTATGCTTAAATAAGCAACTAAAAGTTACAATATTAATGATCTGTTTGCTTATTTATTATCTGCAATGAATTTTAATTCAGAGCCATATGAAGATCCAAAGGGAGATGACCAAACTAGGAGAGTAATGCAAGAAGAGTAGTTTAAAGGAGACTATGAATATCTTTTCATGCTCAATTTTCATACTAAATTTTTGCATTTTGCATGTCTTTAAACAGTGGTTCTTCTGATACTGTGCACGAATGCAATAAACATTAAGTAATTAAACCTAAATGTATACTTACTTTTCCCAAATTTTATCAAATGATTACACTTGCTCATGCTAAATAAACAAGGCTTACCTTAACAACTCAACACTACATACAGCATGATATTTATACAAAAGGCTTGGTACACACTGAGCTTAACCCTTTGATTCCAGGAGTCATGGTTTCCTGACATGCCATTCTCATACAGAATGCGTCAGTACTGGTGTTAAAACAACAGCTCTCTTAGCAAGAAGGAGAAAATAACTAACCAATTCATTTTAGATATATTAATTTATGGGATTGAAGATAATTATTTATTTTAATCAAGATAAAAGTTCAAATTCTGCCTTAGTGAAAATAAACTACTTCTTTAGAGACATTACAGGGAATAGAAATAGCTAGGCTTTTAACAGCTCTTAGATCAAACAACATTACAACTAGTGGTCCAAATCACTCTGATACGCAGCCAATGATGACCTGTATCATGGACAGATTAGTCTAAGCACTGAGATTTGCCTACCTGGAAGGGAAATAATTGGAATGCTGTACACAAACACCCACCAATGGAAGCAAATTGACAGCATTTAGCTTTGGGTTATGCTTGTGCTCTGCACAATTCTTCAAGAACTGAAAGTCTTGCTCATGATTTTTAGTGTAACAAGAACAATAAAGCTGCTAGTTTTATCACTCAGGGTAGATGACACCAGGTATTTCTGTGGCCATAAGGACAATGACTTTCTGCCACAGCAGAATGATCTACAGGTTCTAAGAGCCAAAGTGACGTTTTCCCTGTTATGTCTGCTACAGAAATGTGGTGATAGGGAGTGAAATCCGTGAAGCACCCAGCTCACTTCACCATGGATCATCAGAATCTTAGCTTCTCCAGAAAAGAAAAATACTCTTAAATAAAAAACAGTAATACAGAAATCTTGACCTTACTATTGCAATATGTTTTCCAGGATGCACAGTAGGAAAGTAAATATTATCTCATCAGATGCAGGTTAACATTACCCTCAACTCTCTTCACAAACTCGCCTTAGCTGTTCTGCAGTATGTCATTAATCAATGTATGTACTGATTATGTACTGGATACATTCAATTGGTGCATCAGTGTAATGAATGGCATATATAAACATGCTTCAAATACATTTATTCAGATATCTATACATGAAAGTAAAATCACTACTACAATTGGTACTCAAGCTTGTCAGATGGGATGTTCTTCTCCTTCTGTTTTGCATAAGACATGCTAATGGTTATGTGATCTGCAGTCTGAAACCCAGAAAAATGTAAATCAGAAAGTAATAGTACATCAAGATAACTGTCTATCCACAACTGCAATTTCAGCAGGTATTCCATTAACTCACAGTCTAAATACAAACCTCCTCTCCGTGAAAATACAGGATAACTACTAGATGATGGCATTAAAAACTAAAACAAAAACGTGTCATCACAACATTCCTCTTTTACAATAGATCACATATCTACAGGTAAATTTAAGTTTTCTTTCTTTTTTTTTTTCTTTTTTTATGAGAAGGATATAGAAGACACCCAAATTCTTCTGTGGAAATCCCAGTGGTTCTCTAAAACCATCCCCTCTATAAAGCACAGTAGAACGTAACGACTTACCCAAAACCCTTTTTTTGCAAAGTTGAGGACACAAATTTGAAGGTTTCTTCAATAAGCTTTCAACTTGCTGATAAGCTAGTTGGTGGTGTAAGTCACTAAAATACTTGATGCATTATGGAATAACAGAGAGAACATACATAAAACCAGCATATGCTACTTTCCCCCAAATACGCATCAAATCCAAAAGATGGCCACTAAAGTTAATAAAGTTTTTTTCCTTCTTTGGCACATGGAACAATACAACAGTTTTCGTCAAAATATAGAGCACATGAGAGATGCAATGGCAAGGCTTACCTAACACCCTCATTTGCCTGCAGATGTGTGAGCTAGTTTTAAAAGTTTATTAGGTTTTTACTAGATTTATAAATCAGTTCTAAAATATCTACAGTTGCCAGATTAGTAAATTGCTCTGAAATTAGAGGAAATTAGAAATACACTGCTATTAAAGAATTTTAAAATATTGGGGGAAGTCTGTTTCCTTAAGCACAAACACAAGCACAAGTATTTTTGTCTTATAAACCTCAAATTGCTTATGCATATTTAGCAATTCCTACTGCTAGGAGATTTTGGCTAAAGCTACCATTAAATTTGGCACAATAAAAAAATAACAACGTACAATTTTATGGCCCATATTATAGTATTTGGTCAGACAGGCATCACAATGCTCAAAATGTGAATTTCCACTACATAATGAACAATGAACAGCTCTGTAGTAACACTAAAAGGCAGAAATAGAAAAGCTCCAAGGACTCATTTATAAAAGCTTTATACATCTTTTTCACTAAAGAAGAAAATTAAAATGGAGTTTGTGCTCATACCTGAGTTTACATGGTATTTGATACAAAAACCAAAGTCTGAGAGCAAATTCCATTTTCCTCTCATTTAAAAATGAACCAAATAAAGTGTCCAAAGCTAATAAGAGGCACTGTGTACATACTGATCATGGAAGTAAAAGCTGGAAACATGAGCAATAATCTTTGCTTTAGGGAGCATGTTAACAATTCTTAAAAGAAAATTATTTGCTTTATTTTCTTCTTCCTGCCTCGCAAGTGTAACTCATGAGGCGCTGACTCTTCCTGGCAAACACATAATAGGGGATGTCTTTACAATACACCATCCTATGGCATTTAGAAGGCCTCAGGTCAGGGTTGGTGCTTTACAAGTAGGAAAGCACAAAGCCCCCCTCTCCCATTCCATCATCCTCTTGGCTGTGTGTATGACTGACTCCAAACATGGTTTTCTCTCCTTTCATCCATGCCTACCACAAACAGTGCACACCCATACCTCTTCTGCCTTGAAAAGAATGTTTACAAATGGGTGGATAATGTAAACAGAGAAGACAATAGCTCCTGAACTGCTCCAGTTTACAAGCTGGAGAACTAAAGTAAGCTAAATTCACTGGGAAACATACAGTGGGAAAATACCACTATTTTTGCCTGTTTCCTATACTTCCTTTCATGTCTGGTGTTTGCCAGTTTAGAGACAGTACGCAGGGCTAGATGGACCTTATGCATGTTCTTTTTCAGAATGAGAAGCTGGCAGAAAAAACAACTTTCACAGTATTCATTAAACCAATCACCTCCGTGACTCAACCCTTCAAGATCACCAACTCCACTTCTAAAAACTTTTAAAACTACAAAGTTAATAAGCCGCTGCCTTTATGACTACTCTTCCTGAGTGCCTTCAGCCTAAAAGATATTAAAGACAAAACAAAGTCAACGCCAGAGAGTGGAAAGTTAAGATGGCCCCAGGAGTCCTACGCCTCTGCACTGGACTACAACTACAACATGGCAAGATGCCAACTTGACATATTTTCTTTAGTGATTTTCCTAAGTTCTTGTTTATTTCTGAGCAAATAAATACACCTTTAAAAGCATATTTGAAGAGAGCTGATGTGGAATGTGGAACTGTGTGCTGTGTCCAACATTGCTCCAAGAAGTTTCACAAAGAAAAGGAGACACTGTGAATTACATGAAAAACTGTGCGAGTGATCGTATTTCACAACACCTCACTGGTGGAGAAAAAGATAAATTCTAGTGCCTGGGGTCCTCCATTATGCACAACAAGAGATAAAAACACCCTATTACTTCAGAAAGCAGGGGAGGTCCCAAGAGGATAAAGACTCACCCAGAAAAATAGATGTAAGGAAAAGAATGGTAGGAGTTATAAATTTTCATTTCCTGAACAAAATAAAATCATCTCTCATGTACATCTTTTGTCTGCAACGGACTGTAATTCAGCAGTTTAACACTCGTATTTGGTCTACATACAATGAGAGAACCAGTTCTGTCAGCAGAATACAACTTCATATGGAACTCTGAATTAGCAATAAATGACCTAAAACCTCAAAAACTACTCATATTTTTTCAAGAATAAAATGCTGTATATATTTTTACTAATAATGCATTTTAAATAATTACTCATTAACAGAACTCCTTTTCACCTGAACACAACCTGAAGCCCAACAGCATCCCAGTGTGTAACTCTTACGACGTAAGTTTTTCTGGAACGGCAGAAACGGCTCTTTCATAATTTCATGCAGTTGTGTTGGTAGTTTCTGAAAACATCTCTGTGTCACTTACACACAATCTTAACAAGTTTTGAACTGTTTTTTTTTTCATTTCTTAGTCTTAACATAGCCGTTTATCACAATAAAAAACACGTGCCAATTTTGCAAAATGTCTATAAAAATATTTTATAGCATAACTACTAAACTCAGTCTTAGATCTTTCAGGCATCTATAGCCACAAAAGGCTTTTTTAACTTTCAGTGAATCTTCTCTGTGAATGAAAAGTCACCAGCATGCAAGCCTGTATGTGAATATGTACATACGCAGCAGGCATTGGTACACAAGCATCCATGCACATCTCTCATGTGTGAGCAAGTTCTTCCCTGAGAGTAAGGCCCCAAAAGCAAGGACACTTTACTAACCTGCAGTGGTCTCTGTTTATCACTGCCCTTAGGAGATTTCAGTCCACTTGTCTGTTGCTGTAAAAGCAGCTGCCTCGCTGCCTGGAGTGCCTAGAAGTTAAAAAAAAAAAAAAGAATAAATAATTTCTACCAGTTCATAGAAAGAGTGAGTTATTCATTGCTAATGTTAGGTAAAAGTCCAATTGAACAAATACAGTCTCTTCCTATTTGATTTATATTTGCTAGATTTCAGGCTCCAGATTGTTTCTTACTTAAAACAACAACAAAAAAAAAATCATCTGAAAATACATATACAGGACTTCACTTGAATTTATGGATGTACATGAAATCCTGCAGGAAATAAAGTTAATTTGTTTGAAGTGCTTGAAGAGGAAAAATCATAAACTGCATCAATAGCCTCATTTCCACAAGGAACTTGTCTTTGAGTGTTCAACTAAAATGCCCACTCCCTTGCAAATTATCATTCAATTTGCATTTTCATATTACAATTTTGAAGCAAAAGCAAGTAGACTTCAAGTGTTACCAGAAGCTGTAATTAAATTTGACAAATCAACATCAGATTATCTTGAAAGTGAATTAATAAGGATATTCATTGAAGATTAAAACCACTTTTTGTACTTACAATTCAAGGAGAAACCTCTCCTTTGACAAAATAAAAAAAAATAAAAAAATAAAAAGAAGTGCAGTTTTAATGCCAAATAAAAATGAGTGGTTTTCATTTGCATTCTTAGGGAAATCAGAGAACAAAGAAATTACTACTCAACCAACCAGATCAGGCTCAGGGATGACAGCACCCCAATCAAAATAGAAAATGTTTCCATTTATTTAATGTTTTCATTCCAACTCAGCAAAATCCAGTTAAACATATGAAATGTAAACAAACATTCCACTTACCCCAAGAAGGCTAATCTGAATTATTTTTTTTCTTACAGAATTTCTTTTTAAATGCCAAGTGTTAGACAGTATTTATTAAGACATGAACAAACCCTGATCCAAAACATTTCCACTGGAACTACCTGGAAAGCCCTTTTCTTTTAATCTCTTTTTTTTATCCTTAAAAAAATCAGTTCAGTAAACAGCAGTTACAGCTTTAAAACACATCACACTATTATCTACGTTATTAAAACATACTGTAGATGGAATATGCTGCACTAAATGCCATTTGATCAATGTTCCCTAAAATAATAAAGATTCGCAACTGATAAAGAAAGGTACAATTTTGATTAGACTCAAATGAGCTGGTTTTTAAGATAGTTTCCAGTATCCATGACAACAGTTGCTTTGACAAGATGTGCATATGGCATTACACTGCCAGCTGGTGTGAACAATGTTTGAACTACTGCATTGAGATGCTGAGCAAACAGAAAAAGTTGCCACGTCTTAACCCTCAGGGAAGGCAGTCATCCCCTGATCAATTATGAAAAGACAGAGAGAGGGCTGCTACAGTCTGGCTCCAAGCAAGTTTTCTGAGGAGGCAGGCAGACATAGAAAACCAAAGTAAACAAACTGAATGCACTAGCACCATCTCCTAACAACATTGATTCGTCTCCCCATAGAAGGCTCTGGTACAAAGTTTGCAGAGGAGACTTTTAACATTTGGAGACATTCCCACAACAATCCCCGTATTGTTTCATCAAATTCTCAAGTAATTACAGGTCAGCTTTACAAAGTCTACACATTCCTCTGAACCTAAGCAACGAGACACACAGAACTAGCTTCTCTCTGCCAAAAGTAAATAAAAGTTAACATATTTCAAAGTGCACTTGAAATATTTTGTTACCAAGGAACCACTGGATGCCCTGTTTCCTATGTGAATAGCATAATCTCTTCTGCACTCACAATCCTTGGGCAGATCCTAAGACAATCCTGCTCTGTCTGAGATCAAAGATAAACATATCTGTTGAGTTCAGGGGCACCAAGATTTGTTTCCAACATCTTGCAGTGGTTTAACCACAAAACATGGATTAAATGCATGAACAGAAGATCTATGGCAAATTTATAATCCTTCCCAGTCTTTAGAGCTCTCCAAAAAGGGAACTTGAAAGGAAGTGAGAGAATGACTCTACTTCTGAATCCATGGTGGACTGTACAGGAAAACGAATTGCACCACCAAGGGTGATACTACTACAAGAACCAGAGAAGAGATATGGAGTTATGGAAAACAGGAAAAACCACAAAGATTATTATTTTTCATTTGTGGAAGTTTCAGAAAATTCATTACACGACCTTTATCTGGAAAAGAAATTGTAACATAGTAATGCTGTTGTATACTTGCAAGTAACCAGAATATTCAGCAAGTTGTTTCAGGGTCCTAATCTTCCTTAGCAGCAAAATCATTACACATCAATGCAATAAAACAAGCAAGTATGCATCTGGTAAAGCTCCACATTTACAGTACTTGAAAATTAGAGAATTATGGCCTGCTGCAGCTTAGATTGAGGCTCAAAAGTATAATTTCAAATTGTGGCTAGCATACTCCAGTGGAATCAGCCTCAGAAAGCATGACTTCCTACCGCTAACTACAGAGTCACACTTTATGAAAAAGCAAGGCAGCACAACAGGGTATGTTTGCATAACAGACTCTTCTACTTAAACTATTTTGATTCATACGTGCTGGTTGGGATATCTTTAAAGGAGTAAAGGCTTATCTGGTAATACAGAATGTCTTATAAATGATGACTACCTGAATACTTCAGTGATCTTATTGTGGCAGTTTAGATTATTGTAAACACAGGAGATAGAAGAAGAACAGAAAACAATTTCAAGAGATCAGAGATGATTTAAAACTCATAAGGAGAAATCACTGTCAACCTTTGTTCTTATAGCAGTTGTCATATGGTACTTTTTCGTCCCAGTGTGCTGGTTAACTTGAGATTTTGCTACTCAAGTAAACAACCTCCCAGAAAGACACAGTTAATTTCAAAGGATTATTACTGACATTATTCATAAGTGAAGATTATGATATAAAACATTTAGTTCTACCAATTCATTTGCTGCTTTTAAAAAACAAATCGACAACTTGAAAGTGCCTTTCAAAATTCCTAATTTAACATCTACACTTCAAGTAAACACCTGTCCCACATATCATTTACAAATTTCAGTGAACTAATTTGATAATAACTCATGGTCTAAAACAGTTCAATGAAAACAAACTAACAGACGTTTATAAATCTGGCAGATAAAAATGATGTTGAGTCCTACCTCAAGTTAGCAGCAAGAAGAGAGACTAAGGCAGTCAAACTTCTATCTAGTTTCCAGTAACATTTGTTTCAAATTTACTATACACTTTTCCTTAATTAAGTTATCTAAATTAGTAAAACTATACAAAAAAGTCAATGTAGACAAAAGCAATAAAAAGCATTGAGGGTTAGAAATTATTTTAATAATGCAAATGAAAATCATTATAATGCTTTAAGTAATGGCTGCATAAGCAGGAAATTTGGGCATATGGTTTCCAGAACTCACTGTGTCTTCTAGTAAAATATTTATTGGGAACACTACTTCTTAATACTTACTGTGCTGCTTTGGCACAGCTAAAACATAAGCAGAACAAAAATGAAATTAATTGCATATAACTCACCCTATTAAAGTTGATAAATTATGGTAGATTTTGCAATTTGTTGGCGATACTCCTGTGAGATACAACTTGCTTTAATTTTGTATTCCAACCCCTTGTATTTAATTTAAGCATGCCTTAAAATAATTTTTAAAGTTTTATCTTTTTAATTAAAGTGAAAGCTGTCACTAAAAGATGGGTAAACCTAACTTCGTTTTTAAAGAAGCAAATACATGTATATTTTTAGGAAACAGATGTCACTCATATCTTTCCTTTAAAAACAGGAATGTTTAACCTATCAGCCTGTTGCATTTGAGACGTTAAAATGAAAAATGACATCTACACCCATTAATATTGTCAATGTATAAACAGCACAGCGTGACGCATTCTTGAGAGCTGAAGGCTACAAAATCTCTCTGAAACATAAATAACAAAGCACTCAGAAGCATATTTGATGTTGATATTCATCTCTGAGAAAAACACTGCTGCCTGGGCTTCTTATGAAAATAGATGCAGCCCAAATGGATCTCCTGTAATTGGTTTCAGATAGCGAGGTCAAAAGAAATGTGATACAAGAAACTATTATGTGGAACAGGCGAAACAAGAATGTTTATACAGGCACTCCCTATTTATACTGACAAGAGGTGTATACTTTGCAGATAACCAGGACCAAAAATCTTGCCAGAAGACAACCAGATTCTTTCCTTTTTCTAACTCCAAAGTCCTATTTTAATTTTTATAAATGACTGCATACTTTAACATTCCTGCTGAACGCAGAATGAGTTTCTGAACATAAGTTTCCAAATGTCTGAATATGTCAAACGGGAGTCATCCCACTGGTAGAACTATGCAACCAAAACATATCAACATGCTAAGCTGGATTTAAGGCCAAAGACTGCTCTACACTGGTTGAATACTGGTTTATTTTAAAGAAGACTTCAGGAGACACTCTGCTCCTTTACATCCTGCCATGTGCCCATTCTCCAGCTGGCTCTGAACAAGAAGCCCAGAAGATGCTAACTTGAGACAACACTGTTCTATGCTTCCTAACAGAACTCAGATGATGCTGCTAAACCTTTGTCTCTTGCTGACTGTGTTTTCCCAGAAAGTTCTCTAATGAATATCACAGTCAGTCAGCAGAGCAGTTTAGAAACTTTCCAAATGGAGTCACAAAGCATTTAGCACTATTCAGGGAATCTTGAATTTAAGATGATCCAAATCCTTTCCAACAGCAGTCGCTCCAGGAGACTTGACAGGAAAAGCAAATTCCCATTTTCCTTAGTGAACAACACTCCTTTTCTCTAAGTTACACAAAGAAGATAAAACCTGAAGCCAAGGAAATCCTGTACATAACTAAAATCCAAGCTACATAACCAGCCTGATTTCACCTAGGAGCAATAGACTGAACAATTATTACAATGTTTTTCTACAGAAGAGAAAATAAAGCACCAGACAGCTAATGCTGTTGGAACTTACCTCAAGGAATATAGTATCTAAGGAATCTAGATGGCCACTAAGAAAGATTTCACTCAATTAGCCCAAGTATGCAAATCCAAGTATGCAAACACTCAAAGAAAAAAGATTTGTGTCTTCTACATACAGATCAGCAACTCCAGACAGCCCAGAAGTTCAATGTGCACAATTTCAGCAGCTAAACTGCAGAGTGCCCTGAAGCCCTGCCTAATAGAAGAACACAAACCTACAATAGTACAAAATATTTGAAATTAAATTATGCTCAAGATGAAGAGGCAATAGCCTTGGACATTGTATTACCATCCTAAATTCTCCTACCAGCAGGCTGCTAGATAGGACAGAAACTGGTGGTGGCCCCTGAGTGCTGTATGGAGCCCAATCCTGCCTGGCTCCTGGATCCCCAGGCTGCTCAGGCATTCCAAGGCTAGGGAATAATTATGTTTGTCCAGGACAACACCTTGTGCTGTGGAATTTCAAGATAAAAAGGCAGAGAACTTTGAGGATTAGGTGGCAAATGGTCATACTCAGAATCACAGAATCACAGAACAGTTAGGGTTGAAAGGACCTTAAGATCTTCAAGTTCCAAACCCCCTGCCATGGGCAGGGACACCTCACACTAAACCATCTCACCCAAGACTCTGTTCAACCTGGCCGTGAACACAGACAGGGATCGAGCATTCACAACCTCCCTGGGCAACCCATTCCAGTGCCTCACCACCCTAACAGGAAAGAATTTCTTCCTTATATCCAATCTAAACTTCCCCTGTTTAAGTTTTAACCCATTACCCCTTGTCCTGTCACTACAGTCCCTAATGAACAGTCCATCCCCCGCATCCCTATAGGCCCCCTTCAGATACTGGAAGGCTGCTATGAGGTCTCCACGCAGCCTTCTCTTCTCCAGGCTGAACAGCCCCAACTTTCTCAGCCTGTCTTCATACAGGAGGTGCTCCAGTCCCCTGATCATCCTCGTGGCCCTCCTCTGGACTTGTTCCAACAGTTCCATGTCCTTTTTATGTTGAGGACACCAGAACTGCACACAGTACTCTAGGTGAGGTCTCACAAGAGCAGAGTAGAAGGGCAGGATCACCTCCTTCGACCTCCTGGTCACGCTCCTTTTGATGCAGCCCAGGTTACGGTTGGCTTTCTGGGCTGCAAGCACACATTGAAGCCGGCTCATGTTCATTTTCTCATCAACCGACACCCCCAGGTCCTTCTCCGCAGGGCTGCTCTGAATCTCTTCTCTGCCCAACCTGTACCTGTGCCTGGGATTGCTCCGACCCAGGTGCAGGACCTTGCACTTGTCATGGTTAAACTTCATAAGGTTGGCACCAGACTACCTTACAAGCATGTCAAGGTCCCTCTGGATATTCCTCATGTGCTTCATTTTAGAAACAGTAATTTCCTTTATCTGGCCCTCATTTTCATGGACTAAAAGCACTTTGTTGGTTTTGTTTGGTTTGTTGGGTATTTTGGGGGAGTGTTTGCTTTCTTAGGCTGATTTTGACAGTTTCAGCATACTGAGGCTCTGATTTTGATTGTAATACAAACAACACTAGAAGAAGAGATACTCAATCCACCTGAGTTTCTGTTCTGCCCTGATGTTATCCAGGATTAATTTGCAACTGAAGAGAAAAAGTAACAGTAATAAACTGATGAATGCAACATGAAGTCTCATAATACTGTTTAATAAAAGGAAATTAATCACATAATTGTCATAAACCTATTTTCAAACAGCAATCTATCAGAGAGAAATTATGCATCTGTAGTTATTGACCTTTCATTTTACCATGACTGATTCGTAATTAGACTAGTTTTGTGAAAAATAATAGTTAATTACCAGATTTTTTCACTCTAATTATTTTGGCAATTTTTTTTTTTTTTTTTGTTTAGTGTCTTACTTTTTCCCCATTTGAAAGATGGTAAATACAGGGCACTAATAACTTTTCAGCTAACATATTTCATTTTATTAAGCAAATTTACCTTCTCTGCATATAACCCGATTTAATGGATACTAAACACTGTTTCAAAAACAACTCTTTCATTTTTCTTGTCCATTATTTGGCTGACCAAGAACTAGAAACAAAACACCCATAACAATGACTTGCTTTCAATTCCCAGTGGCATTTGCAGGGCTCTTAACCTGCAGACATGAGTCTGCACTGGTCATTAGGGCTACATATCAGACCACGTGTAACATGGTCTACGACAGCAAACTCAAATGCCATCTCCAAAGCTCGGACCACCTGACAAATCCAAACGTCAAGGGTTAGGAGAGATGGGGCCCACAGCACCAGAGCTGTGCTCCAACCTGACAATCTCCTTTCCTTCATCCCACATGCCTAAACTCAACTTTCCTGTGGTAAACACAGCAGCAGGCCATCTACCATACTTAATTCCTACTACTTACATTACGCAGCAACTAACTGAATTAATGAAATGAAAATAAACCCAGCACACACATGAAATACCAGTGCCACAAACTCACAAGTGTCCTGCCATTGCTATTTTCTTCCATGTGGCATTGTTTTTAGAAAACTGGGACACGTAATAGCTAAATGGAAGAGCTGAACTATTAGTTTTACAGGAAGGCTGTGGCAGTGGTTGCATGCACATTTACCACATGAAAACTGGCATGAACTATTTTGCATGATAAGCAGATACATAAAAGCCATTTAAATGTGCAGGAAAAGAACAATCAATACAGCTACCCCATGTGTGAATCCAGAAATAAAAAAGATTCTTAAAATTATTATACGTTTATATAATGCTACATATATACAGTACAAATGTGCACGTATCCTTAATTTGAAAGGAATTGGTTAAAAAAAGACTTTCTTTCAAGTCTGTCCATTGTAGACATTCACTTATTGGCTGTGAAGCCTACTTTCAATTACAGCAGTCTGAAACAAAGTAGTGTTGGCTTAGGTGGAATAATGGATGGTTTGATGATTTATAAATAGGAAAGGAACTGATGCAAATGAAAGCAAGAGTGGTCCCACTTGTACTAAAATCAAAATGCAGAGCAAATGTGGGAGGAGAAAGAAACAGTATCTAGGGAAGCATTATAATGGTAGGCTGTTAGAAGGCAGCAGTTTTAACTGATAGAAATCTGAAAGGGAAATTTATAAATTAAAGACAATGAAATCAGCATGGAGATTATTAAGCCAATGATTAACGAAAAACATCGTCAAGATATAAACTAAACTAGAAAGTGAGGCAGATATAAAACAAAAGGAAACATGCACTCAAAACATTTTGCTTTGGCCAACAGCAAGATTCCTAAAATAGAACCTAAAAATTTGTGAGGACAGATGTGAGGACTCAGTTTTGTTAAGTAATACAGAGAGGTAAATTAAAATGTGAAGACCAAATGCCAAAACAGTACTGACCCTAGAACAGCCTTGGCTATTTAGAAGGCAAAAAATAAATACCTCTATCCTTAACACTTATTTCCAAATAAGTAGCATTCTGCACAGTGACTGGTAAAGGAGAATTGACACAAAGCATCATAAGCACATATTCCTCATCCCAATAATCTGCAAGCTAGAAACCAAAGCTATCTGTCAGAGTATGGACCTGCATGGTGCCAAAATAATTACAAATAAAGGTACAGTAGTTACACAAATCAAACCCTCTCAGCCAATCCAAATGTGAGGAATTACGTATTTATTTAGCAGCTACTGATTGAAAGGGCTCCACTTAGTTGAACAATAACTAATGTGATTAGTTATTGTTCCATACCCAGAGACTGCAGAAGTGAGACTGCTACTAGTAAAGGAAATACTATCAAGGTGGTCTTAGCAGGCTTCTGCTATTTGGGAGGAAGGCACAACAGCCATTACTGAAATATCCAAATGATAATCAGTGCAGAAGAACAAAGTTAATGGCTGGGTTTCACACTGGATATTATAAAGTTTCTCTTAAAATGTCTTAATAGATCTAATTATTGACATCCAGTTCTTACAAGGACATAACTTAAAGAAATCTCTAATATGATGACATATTAAAGACATAAATCAATACTGTTACGTTATGATAAAAGCAAACTGGGACATATAAATGGAAGTGTCATATACCTAACCTGGTATTTTTTCCACTTTATGCAACTTTCTGAAGACTCATATAGTGAACTGGGCCCAGCTTGGGGCACAGTATCCCAAAGAGGTGGACCATGTGATCAGTGACCAGAGAAGAGCAGTAATAACAATGATAATGAGAAAATCCAACCTATGGGATAGCAGAAGATTGACCACAGAAACAGAAAATAAAAAAATACAACCCTCTGAAGCAGTAGCAGTCTTCATCAAGTTTCTGCACAGAACAAATTAATTGTATACCGTGGGCAGGATACGCAAGAACGGTCTTAAACTGAATCCAGCGAGATTTCATTCAATTTAAGAAAAACTTTCAAATAGTAGGGATTGTGGAGGAGTACAATAAATTCTGTAGGAACTACAAAATCCTTGTCACTGGACCAGTTTCAGAAGCTTCTTCAGGAGCAATTAAAAGCAGTGATTCTGCTCTGGGACAGAAAAGATCTTTAGAAACATCCTCCAGCCCTATTTTATTTGATTGTATGGTTCCTATGAAATCATGCCAAGTTTGGATTACTGTCATGTCTAACACCTTGCTACATTTCAAGCAACACCATGTTCTCATAAACTGAGTATCATGAAGCTTCAGCATGGTTTGTTTCCATGGTGAGCTAACAGCAGACGATCAGTAAGAGTTGCGCACGCAGGCCCACTCTTTGGAATTTTCCGACCTTACGGACCACATTTGTGTTTACAAGACTATCCTTGAAATTTTGGACTGAACACAGAAATGGTTTATACAGAACAGGACACGGCTTAAAATTAAGCACTCTGTGCCCTAATTGCAGTCAGAACCATCTGGGAAGGATTCCTGTGTCCTCACCATCAAGTATGGGCACAACAGTAGCAGAAAATAAGATTTTTTGATATTACAATTCTTACTATAAAAAATAGAGGCCTTGCTGAAATGGAGAGCTAGGAAGGGAAGAGAAAAACAAGGCAAGAATGAGAGTCTGAAGCATAGCTTCCTCAACTTAAGTCATACATCTTCACACACACACAAAAACAAGTTAAAATACATTGCCTATTGAAATTCAGTGTGAGTTTAAATCTAAATCTGCAATAAAAAAACTTAAAGTATCTTTGATAACCTGATTTCAATCATGTTTTTAAATAAATTTGATCAAAAGTCACTACATAGTCTAAGATACTTAGAAAAATCAGTCACTATTGCTAAAGCTGAATCAGTTCAACTGAAATCCCATGAAATCCAATTTTTTCTTTTTCTTATGGAGATTTTTGTAATGCTTTTTAGAACTTCAGCTGGCATCAAGAACTCCAGGTACATATTCAATACAAGAATAACTAGGGGAAGAAACTAGAAACATGAATGTAAATTGGCAATATAATAATAGCATTTCATTTGCATTTTTTTGAGTTTTTTGATAAATCTTTTGGAGGAAGAAGCGCAGACCAGTCTGGAGTTAAAAAAAAGCCCAAACAGTAAAATGCTGATATGAAATCAAGAAGTAAATTATGCAAATAAACAGGCCAATTTCTAGACACTGGACTTATCAATGGTGCCATTTGGCAATATTTATTAGTGTGCTGATAACACCTGATCCGAACTCCTTTGTGACTTCTATCTGAAGCATTAAAATCTGCTACTAAGAGTGGACTATGAACTCTGGATGAACCTCTGTACCATGATCACAAATTAATTAATATCTATGTATGTGCAAAGTAACACAATTATTCCCACATTTTTGCCTTCCTTACATTCCATGGAAAACCCAACAAAAGTAGCACTGGTTAGCTGTGCATCTCTCTGGAAGAGCTATCTTCATGTGCGGTTTACTATGGCCTGCCTGGGTTACTACAATTACAGCTTTCCTCATGGGCTGCTTATATACCTTTTAACAGTTTTGGTGCATTTTGTGATGACCTAGCAGGCATGATTCAACATGCAGAGCTCTGTCTCTGAAGAACCCCAATCTTCAGGTTCTTGCTGTAGCTGGCAAATGAGTTCATGAGTTGTATGTTTTGAAGGGGAGCCTTAACAGTCCGTGTACACAGAGCTACTGAGAAAGAATTCTCTACTTTGGAGACTTTTAAGAGTGAAGATTATAGCAAGAGCAAAATGACAAAGAGCTTTAATTTTAAGCTAAAATGCAAGCGAAGGCAGGCAGGCAAATGTCCTCAGGCTCATCCTACTTTCAGCCCTTCTGAGGAGATCTGGGAGGGAGTATACTCTTTATGATTAGAAACTTGCAGGGATGAAAAAGAAAAGACCTGAAGCTAGTAAAAATGTTCTGCAGAAGAGGAATAGAGAGACATTTTGCAATTCCCAGGGCGCTTAGGTGCTGGAGAAATGATAGAAACCGTACAAGAAATTCCCAAGTAGTATACATGAGCAGCACCAAGAGGTTAGGCATCTGAATTAAAAGGTAGATGTTCCAATCGCACTTCATGAAGCTTGCCCAGGAAAAACTGATCTTTATGATATTGCTCTGGCATCTGCAGCAATCTTCCTAAACAGCAAGCTAATCAAGGAATTACAATAAAAAATATGCTCGGGGCATTATCAGCCTTAGAAGCATTTGTAAAAGCAGACACACCCACTTACTTTGGTGCCAAACATATGTAATACTTCACATCAGTTAAAGTCTCTTCTGGCGTAAGATTGTAAAGATTTCCTCTCAACCATGAAGCATATCTTGTGTAATCACTATCACTAGTATGCACATTAAAAAAAACACTGGCAACCTAGGCACATGATCAAAATACACTGTAAGTGAAGTTCAGATAAAAAATTTACTCATTTTATGCTTTCAACTATTATTACTTCACAAAAATCAAATCATAGAATCATAGAATAGTTAGGGTTGGAAAGGACCTTAAGATCATCCCTGCCATGGGCAGGTATACCTCACACTAAACCATGTCACCCAAGGCTCTGTCCAATCTGGCCTTGAATACCGCCAAGGATGGAGCATTCACAGCTTCCTTGGGCAACCCACTGCAGTGCCTCACCACCCTTACAGTAAAGAGCTTCTTCCTTATATCCAATCTAAATTTCCCGTGTTTAAGTTTTAACCCATTATCCCTCAGCTTTTATTTTATCAGTCCTCTATCATGTCTTGACATCTAATTAATATGGTCGAAACTCACGTTACTAGTCTTCTCTTCTAAAGCCCTCCCCTTTACACATCACACATAGTTTAGATACCATGTCCTTGAAGTATTTTCCAGATTCTTCTTTCTGTAATACCTCTTTTTTTCTTGTAACATTTGAAACCTTATCAATCTGTAACGAAATTTCCTCTATCTTCCTCTATTAAAAATTCTGCATTCCATCCAGAGACTGTTTAACGTGAAGCATCAAGCCATCACCATTGCCCTTCCCTCCCTCCTTCCTTGCAGTGCTTTCACCTTCACGATCTCCAAGGCATCTATGAAAAAAGAGCAGATCAGGGGCTTATTTCCCTCACAGCACACTTTATACTTATTCATTAAAAACAAACATGCATGCCCACACCTGCATACTTACATATGTCAAAATGTATTCTTTAGATGCTTCCTTCTCCCTTGCTCTGCCTGCAAAACTTACACCCGCACAGAAGAGCAGACCCCAGCACAGGAAGGGCCAACCCTCACAGCACTGCTGCTCTACACATTGAGAGAAAAGTAATAAAAGAGCCCAATCTCACACTTAAATCTAAAAATGATTCTTAAATCAAAACTGGTATTTGTCCCTGCAGCAAATTTCTCATGCAGATTTTTTGCAGTATTTTTATAGTCAATTTTGAAAATGACAGACATAATCAAATAAGCATTCTGAATTATTTAAATAAATACATAGAGGTACCATCATGGTGTGAGACTGCACTGGATGGACTGAAGAACCACTACACTTCTGCAGCCTTTTCACACATATCCCTTAATTCGAAATGCTGCATCTTCTTCCCTGAAACTAAAATTATCTGAATAACCTGGATACTTACACCCATCCTCTCAAACTTTATCCTGTTTTTCAATAAAGGCTTTCAAAATTCTGTTACTGTATGAGCTACAGAGTAGAATCTTTTATGTCATGCAACTGTACTTCATCTAGGTGGGATAGGGGCAGTATTTTTAGTATACCACACTATTTACAGTGCCATGTAAGAATTATAAACTGAGTTCTAAGTTAATCACCATTTTACGTGTTACTTTCAACACACAGTGCTCATCTTAGAAACATCAGTAGATAGATGTGGGACTACAAAAAAACAGTGAACAGATAAAGCCCATTTTTGTTTACCTTAGGTGTGATGATCTGGTACTACTCTTATTTCTTTTAATATTGCCTTTTAATTTAATTGACTAGGCAGAAGGCAGTGCATGTCATCTGTGAACACTCATCTCTGTTTTCTTCCTAGATCATCACTCCTTCATACAATAACTTGCAAGTATCAAACAACATATGGATCTATTCCTGACTAGATATTTTGATACTACCATAGTGTTACAATGTGTATTGAATTTTACTTTAGTCATTTCAAATATTTTATTCAATCTCATAGAGATGGATTTTTTATTTTCTGGGACAAAATGTATATAATTTCACCTCTGAGATCTGGGAAAAATATATGACAGACATCATAGTATTACAGGATTTTTAGTTGAAAGGCCTTGCCTTTTATGAGAAAGCCTTCTGGATGACATCTATTAGTCTACTAAAATTCCCAGGGCTCTTCTTGTGCCATAGGACAGTGGACTGAAGAATAAAAATGGGAGAGAAACCATTTCATGTCAGGACTTTGGGATGGCTTTGAAATACTTTCTAGAGAACAGTTTATAGCATAGGGCTTATGTTGCTACCTGAAGGCAGAGCTGTGGCCAGCAGGTGAAACAATCTTTGATTTTAGATGAATGCCAGAGGTTCCTACCCTCTCTTCTGCAATCCCTGGCTTCATTAATATCACTAAGACAGAAATGCTACAAGCACTTCTGTGTTTACAGTTACAAAAAATATAGGGAGTCCATTACTGAGAAGTGTATGATGACAATATCATTTTACCAATTCTGTCAGGCTTCACCTACACTGATAAACTAGTGAGTGCCTGAGAATGTGATTTTCCATGCTGCTAAGCCATGAATACCATCCTTGGCATGCTTTTTGACCTGTGCTGACCCCCACTCTCCCAACCATGCCTAAGTACATCTCTGCAATCAGACTTTCCCAAGGACCAGTCTCACTAGGGAACTGGGTGCAGCCCATCTAGTTTTGGGGGCTAAAATGCTTATTAGCTCAGGTGTGTCTCACCCTGTGTCAGCTGCCCCCTTTAGCATCCAGAAATTGTATGTTCAATAGTAGTGCAGATCCCACCTCTGTGCTCAAAACAGTTGAGCCATATGCTGTTTCAGAGTCCTTCTTAGCCAACGCAGTCAGGGTGTGATTTTGGGGTGGTTTGGGAGTTTCAAAGAACTCTGATTTCATAGCTCAATAGGTTTGAAAACAAATTATTGTCAGAAACAGCAGTAATAAACTTGGGGGGTGGGGGTGTTCCTTTCATTCTAAATTGTTGCAGGAGGAACCGCCAGCATCCCACAGAGCGTCTGTTGTGTTTTAAGTCCAGTTTTATGTGGACACTTTATGCATCTGGGATGAGTTTTACTTCTAAAATAAAGGCCTTTATATATACATACATACATATATATATATATAAAGAAGTAGGGGGAAAATACAGATTTGACTGCAAAGCATGTTTCCAGAGTGCCCATCAATCAAATCCACAAAAACAGCACTGTATTATCGTCTCTGTAAATTCTAATAAAGTTGATGATATTTTTCATCTTCCTGTTTAGGCACTTAAGACTGAGAATTCAGTTCTGTAATTTGACAAAATCTGCAGAGAAAACCATTTCCAGAGCTCAGGTTAGTCACCACCTCTAAGAGTGCTCCCGCTCTTCATGCTGGCACTGAATCCTCTCTGCTACAGCTATAGGAGCAAGCAGGCTCTTTAGCAAAGCTGGCGCAGGCTCTGGCAACTAGATAATAGGGAACATTGCAAAGTCTTTGGGGTATCATCAGTGGCTATGGCCATGTGTGATCTGCACAGAGACAAGTCAACAGAGTAAAAAGGCTCAACTTCAAGCACAAAGTATTTTTTTTAATAAAATACTATTTTTATTTTAAGGATACTGTGAAAATGAAAAGAGACAGGAATTTATTTTAAAATATTAGTATTTTTCTTTCTTTTTTTCTGCATCAATATTTGTAAAGATTCTGGCTAGAGGCTGTGCCTTTACAAAGAATAACTGAATTATTTCTCCATTGCCAAAAAGACACAGAGAAAAGGAGAATCACAGAAAGACTACAGGGACTAACACTGTAAATCACAGACAGTTTTTTTAAAAAGATTTCTGAGTGCAAAGAGAATCACAATTGAATAACAGCAGAATAAAAACAATGGAAGTAACGCTGAAGAGAGATTAAGTTTCTTCCTGACTTGAAAGCATTTAAAAAGACTCATACAGTGATCAGAGTATAACAATCAGGCGAGCACAGTATCATTGAGAATGCACATTCTGGTGACTAGAGATGATTACACTGCTCAGGAAAATAAATTAATTTTACTTAAGCTGACTTCCTTAATCTTTAAGGCAAGTGTTTCTTTGACTAGTCTGACACAGTTAAAGCAGTATAGATACTCCCTTTATTATAACAAGCATTGGCAGACTCCATAACTACAAAGTAAGCACTTTCACTGACCTAACAGGCCACATTCCTTGAAATTTGGACACATGGAATGCACTCAAGCCTTTACATCATCTTGTGAGACAAGATATATCACTATTTACGTTGTGGATGAATAGTACTCCAAAGCAGACATTTTGCAACAATGATAAAGTAAACCTCCCCTCCCCCAAAGCCTAAGCACAAAGACTGCAGAAATTTTTACCTTTACCAATCAATTTAATTGTTGGAAGAAGCAATTCCTGAAATTTTGCCAAGCAGAACCAACCTGAGCTTTCACTTGCCTGAATGTAAGCTTTTTCAGGCAAAGTTTTTGTAACGTTTCTGCATTTGTGAGAACCAAAAGCCTTTCCTGCAACTCAGAAGTAATCTCTACCATAGATCCTACTCTTTAAGAATGTCTATAATATTATACCCCATATTGTTTCTAGCATAGCAGAATTCTGGTTTCAGTTTGGTTTGTTTTTTTCCTAGGTGTTACAAAAAGGCAAAATAATAAAAGCTAATGCTTCAATGGCATAGTTTTATAAAAATCTAAAAAGAATGATAAGAAGAGTATTTATACTTATGAACAAAGAGGGACATCACTAATGTACATTCACACTGTCGTAAATTACTGAGTTGTAGAATGTGGCGATCAGAGAGAAGTGTATCTAAATAAGATGCATGATTGCACATCTTCTAACACAAAATGTAAGTTCTTTGCCTCTAAAGCCTGTCACAAGCCATATGTATTCCCTCACAATGCAATACAGCTTCAGCAAGTTTCCTGAATTTCTGAGCTAAAAAAAAGATTTTGGGAACAGAGAGAATTCAGCATTTCATATGGTGGCCTTTAATGCATCCTTAAAACCAAGTAAGTAGTAAGACCAAAGTCTGCATCCAGACTTGCATTTCTTAAACTGTTTTCCATACAGAAAGGAATAAAAGCTTCTGACAAGCAAAGAAAGAAAGGACAGGTCAAATCTGTGCTAGATTAAATGGCTATACTGTTAAGTTTTACCATATGTTGATTGTCCAAAACATTATAAATAATATTGAGCATAAAATATTTTTTATAGAGAGGTGTTCAACCAGCACAAATTAGCTGCAATTAAATCCTGCCCTTGCTGATTACTGTATGTGTTCAACTGTCAGTCTCTCATGTCTACTCACACCGTAGCTCATTTCAATAACCAACCATACACAAATTCCAAACAGATTTAAATCACTTCAGACTTGTAAGGAAGAAATGTGAATTGACAGTGAAATTCAAGGTACAGACAACTCTGTTCTGCTACAAGTTGCAAGAATAGGCAGATATGGTGCATCTCTCACCAGTGGCTGAAATTTCTGTAGGATTCTATAGTTAGATATAAATGTTTCTGGACAATTCCTCCTCTTCTTTTTGTGTGTGTGTTTAATGTTAAGGGAAAATGCCAGATGGATGGTTTTGGAGATTAAAATGCCCTTTTTCTATATTCAGAGGAAGTTCAGCATAGTCAGCTGCACGAGAAACTAAATCAGTGTAGCCTGCTACTGCCTCCTTTCAAGGGGCAGGAAAGTAATTCTATTTCCATGCTTGTTCATTCTTCATTTGTAGTTCTAATTATGTCAATTAGAGGAGTCCTTTTAACGATGCGGGCATCTGCATCCAAGAAATCTTACCTGTTTATATGCTTGCAGGTACTGACAGCTGTAGAAGGAATTTGATATAGATCATTTAACTATCCCCACTGATGAGTAGGGAGATAAGTTACAGACTGAGCGGCAAAAACTCTGCCGAGCCATTTATACTTTCTGCCTTAGTGTGCTCTCTCCTTTACTGTGGGATACAGACTGCATAAACTTAAATAAATGTACTTATAAATAAAAGGTATATTCTAGATACTTTCCTTTAAGCTGGGAGAAATTTTTGGACTGCTTTTACTGCAGATACGTACAACTGTCACAAATGTAGGGCCCGAAGAGAGAACTGCATTTAACTAAGTAAGATGCACAACTGCACAAGTGCTAACACAAAATCTAAGTTCTTTACCTCTAAAACTCGTTAGTTTATTTCTTTTCTAGTATAATGAATGTCTGATTCATACATTCTGCTTAGTTCTCTGGTGAACAGATGATTTATTTTCAAATTAAATTCAAATTCTTTATTCTTCAAGTCCTAGTCAACTTGACCCCTGAAGAACCTCATCTTCATTTTTTCTTCTAATGTGTCAGCTTTCTTTTTCTTCTTATGGTCATCTCCCTCCCTAGGTGTCTCCAAGGGTTTCCTTATGCTGACCTACATGGACGGCTCAACTTCACTTGTGTTTTTTGCTTCACTTAGGAACTTAAAATCTTCCCTTAAAACTTGCTCATTTAAGTTAGCTTCCTAATACTGACCTTATTCTTTCCTCTTTCCAAATTGTCCCTGAACTTTAGGACTCTTCCTTAAGCTTAAATAAATTAAGAAAATAACAAACAAAAAAGTCCAGAACTAAATGGCATTAACAAGATACATTTCTAACAGAGGGATTTAATGATATTGTACTTATTATTCCTGTTCTTTACTGTTCTTTTCTCCTGCATTTTAATCCCAGTTGAATCTAATTCGTATGCTGCTATTGGTATGTTTAAAATAGTCCTACTTTCAACCTGAAGGGGCTGAAAGATGTTAGTGCTTTACAGTGTGACAGTATTATTTGCTTACAGTAGTAACTGCTCAGAATATCTATGAAGTTCCAAATGCAGTAACAGCAGAAGTAAATCCTTTTTAATAATTACTGATTTTAAGATGCACCATGTAATTTTGCATATAATAGTAGCTGCATTTAAAGCCACTCTTTCCTGTGAACAGAACATGTATACATGGGTAACAGAGGTTTTTTACATGACACGTGTAAAGCAGAGTACTGACCTGCATACAATAACATGTAACACATTAAGGTAATTGAGGCCATTAGCAGGGAGATTTGCCAGGACAGAGGAGACCTGGACTCTGCATTAACACTTTGGCAAAGTCTACAAGGAAAATGAACTTTTTCCTTTGGAGCTGGGCACAGTCTTGCAGGCAGAAGTGAAACTGGAAGCCAGTGGCAGGGCCGTATTCAGAGCCTGTTCCACAGTGGTGACCACATTTGCACACAACCAACTTCATCAATCAGAAACGTGCCATGTAAAACGTTAATGGTGAAATAAAGAACAGCCAGGAGACTGAACAACAGCAGAGAGTGCAAAAGAAGAAATGACGTTAAAAAAGATACTTCTTGTTAGTCTTTTGTTTCCTGAAATACATTTTAGTATAGTAAAAACCAACACACAGTGTAGCGCTGACTCCCATGGCTTCAGCTGGGACATCTCAACAGATCCTGGTACCAAAAGGAAAGGTGTTTACAGTCTTTGTTTGCTTTTTTTGTGGCCTTTGCTTTGTTTTGGTGGTGGTGGGTTTTGGGCTTTGTTTGTTTGTTTGGGGCTTTTTAACGGTTACAAATATTTTAATCTCTTTTAAGTTTCTTTGGGAGAGTCCTAAATTTGGCAACACAAAAAATCTGCTCATTTCTGAAAATCCTGGCCACCGCCTCTATGAGTGGATGTGGTTTGCCCTCTGTGCTTCGAGACTGAGAATTCAAAAATGCAGACCTAAAACAGTCAAGCTGCCCCTTTTTATCTGGAGGCTTTGGGTATCCCCCAAGACTTTTATATAAATGTAGTGCACTATGGTTTACATTAGAAAAGGAAACATTTATCTTATCACATTGATATCGGCTCAGTACAATATTACATTCTGGAATAAGAAAATATTGCAACTTTTCCTGAAAAGGTCAAGAGGTACTGTTTATCTTTTGGGGCATAATGAATTACATTGCATTGCCTTCCTAAGAACTCCAAAAGAACAGAACATGTTTTGACGCATAATGCACAACTCAGTGCTTTGAGACAGTAGATGGAATAATAAACAAACTGTAGTGTAATATATCTAGCTTCGAAATTCTGTATAAATACAAACCTATGTGAGAAACCTGGTTAGCAGCTGGCACTTTCGCTACCAAGAAAACTGTGGGACGTTACTAATAAGGGATGACTTACAAACCTTTTCAACTTCTTAACTGCATGCTAAATTAAAGTTTACTTACTTACACTATTCCATGTTAAACTTTATAGCTGCTCAGCAAGGTAATGTAACAGCTACAAGTTTATGGCTTCCACTTCTGTAGTCAGAACACATCTTTTTATTTATGAAAATCACATTCCCTGCTATGTCTGACTGCTTAGTTTATGCTGCAAGGATCACACTCTCATTTCACTCCTATGCATTGCTAAATACTGCTCACTGTTCTGAAATGTTTCAAGTTTCACAATGAGTGATCAGAAGAGAAAAAAAAATTATAACTTAATCTGAAGTCCAAATAATAGAGACTCATGTCTCCTATTTCCTGCATCAAACCCAGTAACCTATAACTGAAAATATTAGTGTAAAATCTATGATGATCTTTACCATGTAAAAACTGCTTTGCCCACAGGAAACAACAAAAACACAAGCAAGTTTTTCATAACTTATCTTCCAACAGCAGCTTAGCTATGCCTCACAAATTATCTATGAGGAATATTTAGTATGAAGTAATACATGCCCTAGTCCTGCATACTTATTTTTGAAAATGAGTGAGAAACGTAACTAACAAATGAACAAAAGTCTGTAAGGAAAAAAAATGAGAGTTAAACTAGAGACTAGGGGCAACCCAATGCCCTTGAAACCTCTAGTGAATGCTCTTGAATCTCTAGTGCTCTGCAAAGTTGTCCCTAATACTATTTTGTCTGGTGGGTCTCTGCATGCCCCTTTTCTGCCCAGAGCTGATGTGCTTATTGCTATCTTCTAGTCACGATTGCTGCAAAAATCTTTTACTTACTCTGTTCAGTTCAATTTCAAAACAGTGAACATAGTGCTCAGGTTTTAGTTCACCTTTTAATACAGGAAAGAAGAAGTACTTACAGAGCTGGAATTTGTCTCAGATAGCAGATGTGAGCTAACAGCACCAGGTCTTATAATCTGGTCACTCAATACAAGAACTCACATTTCAATTTATTCTGTCATGAGAAACTGAAACCCACAGTGGTTGGAGGAGTATCAGTAGGCAGGGGGTGCTCTAACACATACTACGGACATTTAGCTATGTGGAATAGAATAGAAAGTAGACAAACCTGCAGTCCCACCTAGACTAAACAAGCAGGACAGACAGGAGGACCTTTAAGTTCCATTCAGTTCAAAAAAGAGGTGAGAAATAAAGAAGAGGTGAATACAGTAACCTTATTTGTGGGTGTTGGGTCAGTAAGAAAACAAAGAAGATCAAAATGTACTGTATTACTTGAGGACACTAAGCCTCCCTCAGACCTACATACAGAAATGCCAGGCAAGGCAAGATATCTGCATTAAAGTATGTATGTGAAATAAAGTAGCTGAAGAAACTGAACTTGAACCTATATAGTCTTGGAGAAAAATAAAGATAAAAAATCACAGCTAGATCAATTTTCCAAAGAATATGTCAAACACAGAAGTGTCTGGGATAAGTCAGGGTTTCATTTAGAGGTAAGAACTTTTACCCCCTCATACTGACAAAATAAAAAAAAATTCATTACTAGAAATAAAGAAATATTAACTGGAATATGATAATATGGATCTTACGGGAGCTGGAGACATGATCAAAATGAATTGACAGGGAGTTGAGATCATAGAGGTGTTCAGCAAACAGTCAGTTTGGAAAATTATTTGGAAAATTGTGTCTGGCCCGTCATACAGAGAAGTAACTGTTAGAAGAATGTAGAGTGCAAATTAAAAGATCATTTTGTCTTTCAAAAATTCTGAAAACTAATCTTCATCAATTCTTTTGTTTCTGGCAGATCTCTTCTTTCCTCTGTTTTTTTTGTTTTTTTTTTTTTTTGCAAGGGAACCAAGGAAACTAAAGCATAGCAAATTATTTAAAGTATCATCAAAGATATCCAGAGATGTTTCTGTGGAAAAGGGAGTAATACAGATTTCAAGACAATGACCATAGCAGCCTTTGTCCCAAACTAGAATGAACAAAACCACATGCAGCATTCTTTCTCCTCTGGTTGTCTTTCCAAAGTATTTTTACTTAAAATTTGCCACAACCAAAGCAAAAGCTGAGAAGGGAAAAATTACATAGTTAGAGGACGCTTAGATTTTTAATAACTTAATTAAAACCTATTGCATTTATGATAAATATTAATAGCCCTAAATAGGGCTATGCCTAGTTCTGCCAGTTGGCTCGTGTTATCTGAGTCTTGAGGCAGAGTTTTTGTTCGGAATAATACTCCTAATTTTAAGAAGAGTGCTTAGTATGCATAAAATTCCTGACAAATGACCTCTGATGTCCAAATTGCTAAAACAATAAACTAAATTCAGAACTATCTAGTAGTAAAAATGAAATAACATAACGCACAATTCCCACATGCTTAGCCAAGTTTTATCATCTGTCCCTTACCATTTAGCAAACATCACATGTAAGTGGATAGCTTTCCTTTCCAAACCTTACGAAAAAATCCCTGGAATTTAAAACTAAAGAAGGTTTTCTATATTTTATCTGACTTTTTTGCATCTTATTTAACTACTACCATGTCCTACCAATGTTTTCTGTTGTTTTTTATTCTTTCAAGTTAGAGCCATTTGGCATCCACAGATTTCTCATTGTATTTTTGAGAACCAGAATTCATATATGACTTTTAAATACTGAGTTAAAATTTGTTCCTTCATATTCTTTTTGGACGTACCAATACCAGATAACAATGTTGAGACATTATAGTAACTCAGACTTGCTGAAAGGACTGCTTTTATCTTCAGAAAGTCAGGTCACTATTCTCTGAAGGGAACTGAGGATATTTATGGATTCCTTGGGCATCTCAGATTTAACACTTGGCCTCTCTGAGCAGTCTTCCTCTTTTAAAACTGGGTTTTGGCTTTAAGGAACATTTATGAAGGGCTTGGCTAGCTCCAGCTACTTAACCCTGGTTGTGTATTTACAGTGCACCAAGGGCTGTGGATGCCAACTAGGAAATCACTGAGAGCGCTGCTGAAGAGACACGATGGCTGGCACAGCACGGGGAGTTGCAGACCGAAACTGTACCCTTGATGCATTCTGCACGTTCTGAGCAAACATGGAGAAAGAAGGTACTGCCTGAGATCTAAGGAAATTCTGGAGGCCAGCTTAGGAAACAGGAAAGAGATTGAGAAGAACACAGTTATGACTTTATTATCATTCAAGTGCTTTCAACCCATAGCATTAGGAAATGCAGCAATTAGCAGTCATCCTTGGCAAAGACAAAGGCAGTTCTGCCTTGAGGAATCTTCGCGTCTTGTTCACATCACAGGGACTGTTACAGTTAGCCCTTACAGCACTTGTCTGATCCCTATGTGTAAAAAAATGTATTTTGTACCATTCTTCTTTTACATGGCCAGGGAACGTTTTTCTCCTTCAAACTGAATTTTCTCTATTAAGCTTCAGCTGGATATAAAAGGGCCTGTATGGACAGGAAGGATAGGAAAAGCCCTTAGGACACTTACTGCAGTTAATCATAGAAAGGAAGAAAAAAACCAAAGGTATTTGCTCATCACATTACAAAGAAACAATTAGGGGATACCAGGCCCTGCTAACAGATTTTTATTATTAGGGAAATCATTAAAGAACAGGAAAAACTCCAATCAGAAATTACAGATCATGGTGCTAGACACTAGATAAATACACTACAGGCTGACTTCGTAATAATTTGGAAAACATGTTCAAGGAGGTTATGGGGCTACTGAGTGAAAGGATAACTAAGTTTTGCAGCTCAAAGTTTCTCATGCATCTATTGTGACTCAACAATATAAAAACAAAAGGTTAAAAAATGCTTTAAATATCTATTCACATAAACAGTACAAAGACAGATTTTTTGGCCTGGTTTAAAAGTGATGAAAACCAGCCCAAAACCAACAGGATAAGGTCTTAAGAGAAGATTTAAGTAGCAAGAATCCACACAGTAGCAAAGCTGGAACATGCCAGGCACTTTGCTGTATGCAGGTATGTCCTAATCTACATTACAGTATACTTTAGCACCTGAGAGGATTAGTATCAGGGTATGTAAACGTGTCTGTGCATCACTATTACAACCAAAATGGGGTTATTGTGGGCTGATACACCGTAGTGGCAAATTATAAATTTTGAGTATACCATATTTTGTCCCCGATTCATACTTCTGAATGCTACTATCTATACTTAATGTGTTTTTTCTACTCCTGTCATTTTTTTTCCCAAGCAGCACAAGGGGACTGACTTCTGACCCACTATCTTATAAACTGTTCCACATGTATACCCAAACAAAAATGACATGAAGTTAACTTAAGAATGCAAACTAGCAACCTAGGATGATATTTTTGCAGTATTTTTTTTAAATAATCTTTAAATAAGAGTTGTCAGTAGGAACAAAATAAAGTTATGGTTTTACACAAGCAGAATTGTAAGCATGGTAATGAATGGAAGGAAAGAGAAGAACCAAATATCTTTCATTATATGCAGTAATGTCATCCAGCGGCCATGGCACCAAACAGCAGTCATGTAATTAAAATTGCTCTGAAGCAGCAAAAAAAAAGCACACTGGTCACTCAGGTCTTTTTGCAACATAAGATGAGTTTTTATTGAATTTCTGTTCTTGACTATGGCAGCTTGTTCTGCTCCCAAGCATACACCCTTGAAGCTTCATGGCTTCAACCTCAAACCCTCCATCACAGTTCCTTCTCTTTTAACTCTGTATTTACCCATGTACATGCGGAAATCTGCAGCTTCTTCTCCCTCCTACGCTCCTTTAGTTTCTTCTTACAAATTCTATTGAACAACAAAACACATAGATATTTTTTCCTGTATTACAGAGAACTTTATATAATCTAGAAAAAGGTCCTCTGAACATAGGCCCTGTAACATGCAAATAAAGCCAGCTGCCATCTTTAAGAACAGACTATGATCTAAGCCTAAACAGAAGAGCTCCTGTCTCCCAACATGGCTTGCATGCTAAAAAAAAAAGTATTACCTAAGTTATGACTTGAATTCCACTCAGAATAATGAATTCTCAGCCACTGCATAAGACAGTGCCTTTTCAAGCCATTCCAAGACAGCCTTTAGCTGGGGAAATGTCCTTGATAAGAGTAGTTAGCCATGGCTAGGAAAACAATACCTCATTGTTGGTGAGAAAAAAAACATATCACAGCCAGGAGATGTATTTTGGATGCCTTCAACTGTACTATGGACACTGTTTCAGCAAGTTTCAACAATAAAGAAAGTGGCAGAAAACAGGCTGCTTCTACTGCAAAATCAAGCAGGGCTAAAAATGCTTGACAGTACTATCAAAAGAATTCATTTGAAATTAATTTTAAAATTAGAAATCATTAACCAATTTACATTTTAAATTCTCAATTAATTGTATGTTCACGCAGTTAATGTGGGGGAGAACATGATATATTTAAATCCCAGCTATAGTGTTCAAAAATTTCAATTCACTTTAAATGGAGAACTATATGTACCATTCCCGTAATAATCAGGCTGTCCTTATTTTTTCAACTTACTTTCTTTCCACTCAGTCAGCTCTGTGATTTCCATATATCGGTATTTCACATCTACTCAGTCTCTTGCCTTCTCTTATCTCCATCACCTTTAGGATCAAGTGACTTTCTGCTGAGGCTTTGCTACAGCAAGACCCCCAGAAATGCAGACAGGCCACCTAGGTGCCTCCTGGTGCCATCAGGGCTGGCAAATGCAGCAGGTACAAGTCTCAAGGTCAAGATCCGGGGAAGGACCATCTTTCTAATCTCTCAGGGATTGATGCTTTGGCTTGCTGGTGCATGCAACTTCCCTACTACTGCCACCAAACGTAAATTAAGCTATCACAGGTATGCCACTTCTCAATTGCCTGTACTGTCATCATTATAGCCAGTTCTATTTGGACATCTTTGGACATTTGAACATCTACGTGCAGAGGATAATGGCTATGGCTGAATTTTGAACTCATTCTTCAGGGGGTAAAAGATTCAAAGGACTGATTTATCAGGGAATGCTCAGGGCACAGCAGAATCAGTACCACCATCCGCTCTCAGCTTGGGCTTGTGGCTTTGGACCATACAGAAAAAAATGCAGATAGTGGTCATTATACTTCTTTCAAATGAACAATGTGATTTTGCCTTAAACAAACCCCCATCTCAATAACTAGAGAAAATTTGGCATAGAGAACGAAAAAAATGAAAAATTACCTCATCTTTACATTTTATAATTACTACGCTAGCACTGAAGTTCAGTGCAAATGCCTTTATTTGATGAATGCAAGTATGTAACAAATTGTATTTTTAAAAAACAGACATCAAGCCTTATTTGCTAGGAAAAAAACTGGCTTTTTGAAAATGCAACTCTGAATAATGCTAGCGGGGCCAATGTATTCTTTTTATTACAATATCAAAATATTGTGTGCAGTAATTACAAATTATATTAAACTAACAGAACAAACAACATTCTTGATTCACACAAAAATTACCTCAGTCTCGGTTTCTGTGATATACAAAAAATAAAAGGGTACAATAGCTTTCTGTCTGTTACTTCTGCCTGAGCCATGCCTGAACAGAGGAAAAGAGTTTCACTCCTGTTGTTTATTGATTTTCTAGATTAAGAATCCCAGTGAGAGAATTGTAACAGACAACCATAAAATTATTTTTGGTGTGCTTATTTGCCTTTCCCTTGCATCTATTTGGCCTGTGCCTGTAGACAATTATGCGTTCCAGCCTAGACTCAGGTGCTAATAATGAAGGACAAATAGAATCATATGTGTAAACTTCCCCTTCTGATGAAAATTTATATTAACTTTCTGCCACTGTAAACAGAACTGCATAGCTCAGCGTCCCTGATGAATTGGTGATGAATTCAGTCATTTATATACCAGGAATCTGTGCATTTATGGGAAAAGATGAAAACCGTCTGTATTGTGTAACCTTGCACTTTTTGAGTAAGAAAAAGAAAACACCAGCCTGTTTAGTTCATCACTTCAAGTGTGTAAATTTCAGCTCAAATACCAGATTTCGGCAGGACTCTCTCGGTCTCCACTTCAGGGATCCCTGCCAATATAAACAAGCCAAACAGTGCAGAGTGCCATGTTATCGCTACAACTGTGAACTTATACACTCACAGTCTCCTATAAAAATTGTTATGAATATCTTTGCAATACAACAGAATCTTTGTTACAGGCTGAAGCTGGACACTTTGACAGTTTGGCAGCTCTACTGGAGAACAAAGTCGTTTGGGGCAGATAAGTACCTGGCCAGCTTTGTTCTACCTAAAACATGCTAGCCATTTTAAAAGCTTCATTCTTCTTAGCACTGCTTGGCTTTTGTTTTTTCTTCTATTAGATGTTTAAAACAAGGCAGCTTTCTACAGACATGAAAAGAATTATATATTTTACCAAGACAGAGGAGAAATACCTTCAGAAGCATTTAAATGCCAGGCTGCAAAGCAAACACAGTCAAGTTTTTCACTACAAAACAGTTACATGCCCACACATTAAAAGTCTGCAACCAAATTAAAAATCTCCAGAACTACCAAATACTTGAACTTCATTCTAATAAGCTAAATATTCTGTGTAAGTCCAATATATCTGCACAGTGCCGCACAAACATGAATATCAAAGACAGCACAACAAGGAATTATTTTTTACAAACAACTTTACCACTTCCACTATAAACAAATACTCAAATATGAAATTTCATTATTTTCCTTACTGGATAAATTTGGCACTCAATACTGGACAGAAACTTTGGTTCTCTACAACAGCAAACAAAGGTGTTCCCAGCCCCAACTATCACACAAATGACATGAAAATCAAAGGAAAACAGAATGTTTTGTACTACCTCAGGGGAGAAAAGTAATCATCAAATCTAGATAAATAAGTCTTTTCCCAAACTACATGGCAATATACAATTCCCATTTTCTCATCATATACTCATGGACATTTCAGTAGATGTAAACATATTAATCCAGTATTATGTAATATCTTAAAAGATTTTTCTTTGCAACAGGCAGTTAAAAATCCTGCTATGAAAGTGCAGTGTATTTGTTTCAAAACAAAAAAAAAAAAACAAAACAACAAACCCTATTGCCAGAGAACTGGAAGACAGAATTTAAACCATCTTAAGAGATATTTTTTTTCCTAAGCATTTGAAAATGTAGTTCAAATACACAGAAAGGTAAATTGTTTTTCATCTTAACTTGAATGTAAGTGGATAAATCACTTGTATTTGAGAAGACAATAGCTTGTACTCTATGTTTCACTGGTTATGAGATTGCACACCTTTTCATGATACACTTTATCTCAAAGTTGTCTGTGGCTGTTCCTATTACGCTGTGTGCATGACCTTTTAGTAAGCCGAAGAAGATACAGTTATCTTCTTTTCTGACATGCAACATCTATCAATCAACATGTTTTCACGTAATTTATTCAAGGCAAATAGCAGCTCCTAAGGCTAGTGAACCGCAGCACTATCCCAGTGATTTTGATTAAGGAACAATGTGCATGGCTTAGGTGAGAAATGAAAAATGCACACCACTGTTGATAAAGACGTAACTGCAACAGTGAATGGATCTGAAAGACCCAAATGTATATTTTAAAGGGATTCACAGGAACTAAAACAACCTAGTATCATAAATACAGGAGATGTGTTATTTGATGAACTTCTAATGTTACCAGTTCGGTTTACCTTTAGTTTTTAAAGGAATGCCTATGTAGTATTCTTGGCCTAATCTACATTTTTCTCATTGAATCAAGAATGTAAATTAAGACAAAATGATTCTTTTTCAATTTCATGCTGAAGTAGCTCAAGTTAGTGAACGTAATTTCTCCTAACAAGAAAAATTTATCACTGTACAGCTCACTCAGTTGCCTCGTGTAGTGAGTTGCCGTATGCATTTATGGAAGTGAAAGGATAAAAGGATTGATAAATGTAGCAAAAGAATGGTCCCTTTAACTAATTCAAGGCAAGGCAAGAACAATTAAATGACTCTTACCAAACAAGGAAATGCAAAGATCATTGCATCATCCATGTAATAATCCTCATCTCTTGATGGAATGTGGTTTATTTTTCACTATGAGTGATTTATTTATTTTATCCTGAAATAAAGTCTTTCATTTGGAAAGAGAAACAAAGTTGCTTTTTTTTTACACACTCTTATTTTAGCTATATAAGTATCTACAGAAGTATGTAAGTAAGGCATTTTAAAGGCATTATTTATGCTTTACGTTCTGCAGAAGCTTCCTCATACATTTTGCTGGAGATGCAACCACAGTTCTATAGGCCTTTAATGCGACATGCTAAAAATGAGAACATTCTGCCTTACCATGGTGGAAAGATGGTTTTGTTTTTTTGACTTGCACAGAATTAACTGTATTCTAAAATTCTAAATTCTGATTTCTATTCTTGAATGATCTGCTCAGGCCCTATCATTTCTGCTGTGCTATTCATGTAACACACACAAATTTCATTTACATTTTGCAACTAAGACTCCAAACAATTATGTTGTTATTTATATTGTCAGAATGCCTGAGTCATAGACTAGAAATCCATTGTGCTGTTACTGTACAAATACTGAACAAATTGGCAGTCTCTGCCCCTTGGAGGTTACCAGGCAAGGACAAGACAAGTAAAATACATGAATACATGCAGAACAGAGAGAGAGGAAATTACAATGAGACAATAAAGTAACACTGTCAGCATGACAGTCAGTGATCTTTGTACACCATCTCAGCCATTGTCTATATCTAAATACATCTCCGAAGAAGAAGAATGAAGCCATTATTGATGCACTCAATCAATCCATTGGAATCACATTACTATGAAAAATTAGAAAAATGAGCAACTTTTACTGGGCTATTTGAAGAAAAAAGCTCAAAAAAAAGTTGATAGATAATGACATTCATAAATCAAGGGAAGATTACCTACAGTTTATTGTAAGTGGTGTAACAAACAGGAAATATGTGTTAAGGTACAAATGAAGTAAGATGAATTCACCACTCACATTTGCTAAATTTCTCTACACGAAATGAGAAGCTTCATTTGCTTAATCCCTCTCTTAACATTTAAATCCAACTGCATATTCTGTATTAGTTAGGTAACATTTAAAATGTCTCTAATTACAACAGCTTTGAGTATCTACCTGTGTTATTCAAGCAAAATAGACAAGTTTTTCTGGTATACATTTTACCAGGCATGACATCAGTTTGGTTCAATATGTACGAATTCACTGGATTAATCCAATCTAATCTAAACTGGTTAATCTAACTGAAAAATGTTTAATTAGAAGGCAGGAGGAAATTTCTGTTCTATATTGTTTTGGTAAGAAAACTCATTATACAGGTGACCCCTCAGAAGGAGCTCAGAAAGCTCACACAAACAGATGTATAGCCAGAGAACAGGGGAACCTGTTAATAAAGCGTCAGAGGTCCATTACTCTTCCTCTTGCACAAGGAAGAGGGCTTGGACATGCTTTCCCCTCTTTCTTGGCCAGAACAACCACAGCTCTCCTGCTTCACTGCCCTTCACACTGAGTTTGCTTTACTGTTTCGATTTAATTGTTGAAAACAGACATGCTTTTGGAGGTTACTGGTACTTCTTGCCTTTATAAACCCACCATTTTTGTTGTCGCTGAAACAGAGGCTACTTCTGTTACAGAAAAATGAATGTCTGAATACCCTGGATCAGTTCACTAGCTGTGTGCTAATACACCAGCCTGCAGAACCTGAGTACAATGGACAATCTTCAGTCTTGTGCATTTTTGAATCTATATAGATGGCTAGTAGTACAATTACCTTTCAGCCTCCTAGCAGTTGTCAAAAATAACAAAGGATGGAGTTATTAATTACAGTAATGTGCAAATGCCCAAATGAGAGCCCCATTAGATTTGACACTGCACATGTATGGCATAAGAAGATCAGGCAAACACACAACAGGAAGGAGCAAAAGGCAAGGACAAACCAAGCATTTCCAGTTACTACAAATGAAGAGTTTCAGTCCATTCACAGACTAGCCACTGCTGGGCTCGCTGCAGACACTACATGGATGGGAACTTCAGAGACAGCAATACACATAGGGGATTTACAGTTTTTTATGGGGAACTACTCTCAAGCCTAGTGACAGCGTGGGAGAAAGCACGACGGTGGCTGAACAAAAATGGACTAATAAGCAGTGAAGACTGGAATCACTGGCAGAGTGGAAATTAAAGTTGTGGTTTTGGTAAAACTATCCAGATGAGATTGTAGGAAAAAGGGAGAAGATTTGGAAGTACTGAGAACATGTAAGAAGTCCAAAATCTTCCTTTCACTCCCAGTTCTTACTGATTACAGACAAGGAGTCCAGTATGCATGAGAATGAGAAGACTAAGTTGCAAAAGGAGGGACAGAAACAGAGAAGAAACAGAAGTGGAGACGAGAGATGAGGGGTTGGTTCTTGGAGTCTTCACAGTCTTTTGGAAGCCAGGAAAACACTGTAACAACAGGAACAGAAAAGGGATGACTGTATTGGATAGCTGTGCAGTCTAAGAGTAGTGATTAGAAGAAGACGAAAATAATATATGCATGACAGAAAAGGAGAAATTAGACTCAGGACAATAATGTTGATATTCAGAGGTCTTCACCAGCTTCAGTAAAGTTTCCAGTCCTCCTACCAGATACTTCAGTGAAATATTCAGCAGGGATAGGATTCTCCTTCTGGACCAAAGGAAAACAAGGGTGAAATGAATTTTAAGACAGTTGACTTCAAGGCGATTTACTACCCTTGTTATTCTTGCACATGTCTGTGATAAACACTCTACTTTTTAGAAACGGTAGCAACTACTGACTTGGTCAAAACGTTTAGGGTGTGACTACCACTATTTTTAGCACATGAATGTTTGAAATCACCCTGAAGATCTGAAATAGTGTTTTCCTCATTCAGAATCTAAAAATGACATCATCCCAGAATTGATGCTTATTTACTTTTTTACTTTTTGGGATTGCAGCAGTTGGTGTTCAATACTTTTTAAATGCAGTCAGGGTTGGAAAGGACCTTAAGATCATCTAGTTCCAACTCCCCTGCCATGGGCAGGGACACCTCACACTAAACCATCTCACCCAAGGCTTTGTCCAGCCTGGTCCTGAACACTGCCAGGGATGGAGCATTCACAACTTCCCTGGGCAACCCATTCCAGTGCCTCACCACCCTAACAGGAAATAATTTTCTCCTTATATCCAATCTAAACTTCCCCTGTCTAAGTTTTAACCCGTTACCCCTTGTCCTGTCACTACAGTCCCTAATGAACAGTCCATCCCCAGCATCCCTAAAGGCCCCCTTCAGATACTGGAAGGCTGCTATGAGGTCTCCATGCAGCCTTCTCTTCTCCAGGCTGAACAGCCCCAACTTTCTCAGCCTGTCTTCCTATAGGAGGTGCTCCAGTCCCCTGATTATCCTGGTGGCCCTCCTCTGGACTTATTCCAACAGTTCCATGTCCTTTTTATGTTGAGGACACCAGAACTGCACACAATACTCCAGGTGAGGTCTCACAAGAGCAGAGTAAAGGGGCAGGATCACCTCCTTCGACCTGCTGGTCATGCTCCTTTTGATGCAGCCCAGGATACGGTTGGCTTTCTGGGTTGAGAGTGCAGTCAAATGGAGAGAGATACATTGCACTGGATGTCCCACAGCAGAAAACTACAGACTATTCAGTAATGAAAATCCCTCAGTCTTTATCAGACCTTCTAAACATTTCATTTAACTAACATAAAAGGTGACCTAGAGGTGACCTTACTATTGGGCAGAATGGATCTTGAGGAGACCAGGATTCCAGCTCCTCTTAGCTGTTCATGTTCAGATGTAAACTGAGTGATTATTTGCATAAAACACGGATTAGAGCCTAAAAGCCTAAAGTTGTGTAGAGGTAGGCGGGAACCATTATTTCTTCGAGAGCCATTTTGTTTATGTTATAGCTTCTCAGTTTGCATTTCATTAAATGACCTTTCATCTTTTCACCCTCTGCTAGGTGAACTCTCTCGCCACCCCGGACAGCTTATTGCTGCTGTCAGGAAAGGTGTTGGCAAACAGTGTGCATACCCTACGAACATACAGTTACAAACAAATGAGCAAATCTTACACTGTTCATTGCCAAGTGGGAACCATACCTTCAGCTGCAGTCTAAATACGATCAGGCTAGAATTCACATTAAAAAAGAAAGGGGAAAGGAAAAAAAAAAAAAGAAGAAGACCCTTCTTCCCAAAGTAGAGAATGTCTTTTGTGCTGATTTTAAGATGTGTAGGAAATTCTACAGAAAGCAACTGTATTTTTTCCCATAACTTGTGTTCTAAACTGAGTTTTTCCATGGCAAAATAAGTTTTAAGAAAGATCAAGCTGAAACAGTCACACAGAACAGAGATTTCAAAAATACTTGGTCCATGTGCTTGTCTCAGATTTATCAGTGGTTACAGTGATGTAATACTACCAAAGTACACACAATTTTAGACCTAAAATGGTGTAAGTGAAGCTTCAAAAATACTAGCAAATTGTACCAGAAGCTACCATGAAATTGGCATGATAAAAACTACTTTCAGTCTGTAGGGCAAAATCTGTAAAAAAAAAAGGAAGAGCAGTGTGCTAGGATAAGTTCAAAATAGTTTAGGAATATGGGGATGGATCCTCCAAATCATGTCCAGTTGGAAGAACGTACAGTTCTCCTTGAAACTGAACTGACTAGCTAGAAACAAGTAAGAGACTAAGGACAAAGCTATGGAAAGAAGATGCATGAAGGAATACCGGTAAGTATAATGTTTAAGGTTTAAATTTAACATTTCACAAGGTATAGGTTGTCAAAGGAAAGAGAAATATAAAACTAGATCATAAACAGCCCTCCAAAGGCAGGAGGCTTAGGATGCAAAGGCTTTGCCACCACAATGAATGTACAGGGAAAAGAACAACTGGGGGAAATGGTCAAAGAAATACAGAGTTCTCTAAGAAACTTCTCCTTTAGAAGAAGCTAAAAAACACATACAAAGACATGCAAAAAGAACAGGACAGCATGAAGTCTGGAAAGAGCTCCTGAAGTCAAAATGAGTGTCTCTGGTGCTACAAAGAAGGAAGAAATACAAAGACAAGACTTGAGCACATGACAGAAAGTAAACCTAAATGGTTATAAAACAAATTGAAATTGCTATGAAAAAACCCCAAACACCAGAGGGAGAGAGGAAATTTTAAGTAAAGACAGAAAATGCATGGCTAGAGTGCCAACATAACTGCGTTGATTATCAGCAACAGCCCATATCACCACACCAATTCCTCAGCAAAAGCACCATATGTAACAATCTATCTAATGATTTTAACAGCAGATGAAATCTAAGGCATAGCTCCCACATTGCTTTCTGTTCACATTATAACCAACACATCTGATAACCTGCACCCCATTAAAAGCACAAGACCCAAAATATTCTATAACCATAATGAGTAGGGGGAAGCAGAGGACCATTGGAAGAAAGCAGGTCCCCAGGGCACCGAACCCAGACTGCTGCTGGGCTAGAAGTGGTTTGGCTTTCCCCTGTTTAATGAATATTACTGTTTCACATACTGGCTGAGAATGAAGTGGTTTTGTTTTCACAAAACATTAGTTATAAACTGGTAGGGCTGCCGGCTTTGCATGCACATTACTATTATTTGGGTATTTGTATTTTCGACTAAATATAAAAATCAAGAGGTCAATGAATTATAACATTCACTAAGAATTTCTGGCTGTCTGATATTCACCATTAACACTGGTTCAGTTATTTACGTTTTAACACTATCACATGTCCAAAACCAGCTCCTCTACTTCACTAATACATAAGCCATTAGCAAAGATTTCCCAGATAGTTTAAGAAAACAAATTCCAGCCTACACGGCGTTTACTGAATTGGTTTGTCAGATAATTTATTAGACATTTGTGCTTTGTGACTGGTCATTTAAGTCATGTAAAAATGCCTTCACTCCCTGGTTGAAAGACTGAGGGACTAAAACTTCTTAGCTTAAATAAAAAGCAACAAAGGAGAAACAGTAAGTACTGCTGTGTGGGCATAAGTAATTCTGTTGAAATAGGAATGGTTATATCCACTTTGAAATAAAAACACAGCATTGCAATAATATTTAATTTTATTAATTAGAAATAAGAAAATAATCAAATACTATTCAGGAATCAAAGAAACATTTTTGTTGTGAACTCCAGTACGAAGACTTTCAGCTACAGCAACCAGCGCTAATGCACATACACTTTTATTTAATCAAGTTTTGTATACTGTTTACTATTGATTTTTAAAAGAGTATCTACCTTACATAATTTACAGACTGAATGCCCAGCGAGCAAGGTATGCAGTCTGCTCCCTGATTCTCTGAACCCAGTTTCTAAGACCTGCCAGTCATCATTTAACCAGCTAAAATGGGCAGCTGTGTTAGAGGAGTGATTTTTTTTCATTACAGAACGTAGTGGCATCTGAACAAATATGAATAATACGTGAAATACCATTTTAGCAGTTAGTAGAGCTTGAAAATGTCTCTGAAATTTACTTGTTTCTGGCTGGCTTCTGATGTTATATCCTGTAGACCCGACGCAGAAGCAGAATGCTATTGCCTCACGTTGAAGTGACTTGTAAAGAAAATGGTAACACTTTTCTTGGTGGCTGGCACAGGGCTATTCCCTGGAAAGAGGACTTTCCTGGTAAACTTGTGCAACCAGGGATGTCAATACCTGAGCCAGGGATGAGACAGAAACAAAAGCAACACAAACTCTCAATATGTTCCCTTCCTTTAGTAGTACATGCAAGGACAGGTGTCTTAATGAAGCAACTTCCTCCCTTGAGCTGAAAGCCATGCACTTTGCTACCTTGACCAGCCTTATAGAATGCTATTTGAAAAAACACCTGAAATTCCTGTATTCCCAGTAACAAGAAAACTTTGAAAAGACACAGAAATGACAAGAATTCTCCTTGAAGAACAAGGTGTTTCAGAGAGAAGAAATAGTTTGAACCCTTCGGTTAGGAGAGAAAAACAGGAACATAGCTGAGGGTTAACACTATGCATATATTGGAGATATTAACTACAGTTGTGTGGTTTGGGTTTTTTTGAAGATATACAAACTTTTTTTAACATATTGATCTGCATCTTCCACTAGCAATCTTCCATCCTAGTTTTATGTATATTAAACAAACTACATTTTAACAGAGTATGTGCTTTTCAAATGATGGCATGAACTCAGTGTAGAACTAATATAAAACATTAGGTCTGTTAAAAGGTAAACCAAAACCCATTCTCTTTCCTCAGCCTCAGACAGAAATTAATGAAGTCATCAGAGTGCTGGAGCAGTTAGCCAACGCAAATGCTATTTTAAGGACTGCTTATACCACAAACTTTAAATAGAAAGGGGTGGAAATAGGAGCTACTCAATCAGTGGCTAACTGGGACTGTAGGGGTGAGATTTAGAAACACTGTTAATAGGCAACTGCTAGAGAACTGGGAATTTCTTTTAATTGTTTCCATTTTCAGAGGAAAATAAATAAATAAATCCCTCCAAGCTTCAATGCTGCGCAATTCTACAACAAGGCATACATAAACCATGAGTTTCCAGGGGTTCTGTTCATCTAGGAAAAAGGTATGGTATTTATCAGATACGTATACTATGAAATTAAAATTTAGAATTATACATAGCCACATTACAACCAACAAGGACAAGTGGCAGGAGCAACCAGGAGGGACAACAGGCCACAACTTCTAACTCTCTTGACACTGAAGGACTCTTCATTGTTATCTCACTGTTAAAAACTAATACAGTTTTAAACTATTTCTGATCATAAAAACAAAGTCAGTGATCAATTTCAAATTAAAACATACTCATCTACCTGCTGAACAGATGAACAGAAACACATTTTCTAGAGGTCAATGAAGCTGATATGGCTCCTAACGTCTCTGACGGCACAGCAATCGTGGCCTTTTCTGTAGCACCTCAATTGCTATATGAAAGGAAGAAAATGGGGCAAAGAGTTCATTGGATCCCACAGGGAGGAAGCCCGATCTTGGCCGTCCATGATACTGCCAAAAGTTGTCCTCTAATCAAACAACTGACTGTAATTACGTAGTTTTCTTCTTCATGCTCAAAGCAAGCTAATGGCGAAGCGAGCTCTTCCTAGGAAGAACAAGCTGAAAGCATCATGAAAGGTTCTAATAATAAAATGCCTTGTAGCATAGCAGCAGTTATAAAAATATACCCAGATAGAGGCAACCCTGTATGGTCATCTCGACTAACAATAAGATCTCAGAGATTTACAGCACTGCTTTGACTTACCCCAGAAAAATCATCTGTGGTGTAAAGAACACTACTGTAATGTAGATGACACCACAGCCACTAAATATAATTCAATTATACTGGAGGGTATTTGCAGTTGTTGTTTTGTTGGGTTTTTTCCTATTATGTTTGAAACCTCTTCAAAAACACAGCATTCTTGGCTCTTTATGAAACCAACTGTCTTTTCACTGTACTTCTACAATACCTTGCACAATGGGGACTCAAAACTTGAGTAAGTTTTTAAGACCCAGAAATACAAGTTCTTACAATAAGACATCACATCCAAGCATCCTTCTCAGTTGCACATGAACCTTCAAGTCCTTATAGCACAGAGTATCTTTTCCGCTTTTGTTTCACTTAATTATGATTTTAAAATGAACATGTAAATCTGTCCATATGTATTTAAGACACTCTTATTATCTCTCTTCCTAAAAAATTAGTTGGAATTGGGTGGTACGCATCCTACTACAAATAAAATTAATTTTGTTAAATTACACATTAATTTTCAGTAGCTAATTTAAAGCAGCAAATGCCATTTTTAAACATATTCACTTACAAAAGAAAACAAAGGTTCTCTTTGAGGTCGTATCTGAATATCTAAATTTTTAGATACTCTTAACTGGCATCACAAAGAGCAGGATTATCAATCTTTCCATCGATGCCTGCTAAAATGTATTCTAACCTATTAATCCTGTTGCAAAATCATGGTTAGAAGCATTACAAGAGCATGTATCTCAAGACAGACAGAAGTTACAAAAAGCAGGCAAAGCTTCATCTTTTGTCCCAAGCAGAATCAGGTACCTAACAAACTAGTTTCTGTGTTTCGCTGGGTTTTATTTTTGTTGGGTTTTGTATACTTGGTTGGTTGGTTTTTAAACTGTCTTACCTTACTAAGATTTAGACCAGACAAGTTAATTTTCAGGTGTGAACTGAATGACAACTCCAAAAGGAAATTACAGGATGGCTCTAATATTGTATTTTCTGTCTAAAAAACTACAATCATAACCCCCTCATGCTATAATGGTGACCACAATGCTCACTGAATTTCAGTTCAAAATTCACTGCTAACTTGTGTTTGATGATATTTATTTATGTTTAAATCCCGTAATATCAGCAGCAGAGCTAACTCTACTGTAAAGTATATTTCAAAGTCAAATAAAGTTCCTCTTTGAATGACCTGCAAGTGAGAAGTCCAAGTGTTCTTAAATAAAATTATTCAGTATAAGACAAAATGATGTGATACTGTACCACTATTAATAGCTAATATTTATATAATTTATGTTGCCTAAAAAATCTATTTGACTAAATTAGACCAGAAAATTTGCTTTCACATGTATTTTTATTCTGATATTTGATCAGATTTAATTAGAAAAAAGTTAAAAATAGATAACCCATTTTTCATAAATGGTATCTGTTTAAAATCAATACTTTATAGCTTAACTTCTCTGATGCTTCTAGTTATACCTTTTACAATGCTATTGAAAACTGTGTATAATTTTCACAATAATCAGCGTTTTTTTAACAACATAAAATGTTTTTAACTGATTTTTGTATCTTAATGGGACTTTCTGTTATCCAAAATATATTCTAATAGGCACAGAAGACTATTTTCTGTGATGGATACCAGTTAATGATGACAGCCTTAATACTTTGCCAAGTGCAATTTGCAACTTGATTTCTTAAGCAAAAATAATACCCAAAGATGAAGCCAATCTTAGCTGTTTTTACATTAAATCAGTTTTATTTCCAAAAAGTACAAATGGAGCTGTGCTTTACTGCTATGACTCTGAAAGAAATGTATTTTTAGGTCCCCTTATTCTTGCAACGATTGCTACCCCATCACACAGCAATTGTTTTAAAGATATATCAAAAAAAGTATGGGCAATTTCCGGCTAGCTATTTAAACTGCAGCCTTCACATCCAAGACATTGCTGCTGATCAATTTACCTTTTGATTAGAATTCAGAAAACGTATGGGAACAATATTTTAAAACCTGCACTTTTGAAATCCCATTGAACTAATGAGGTGGATCAAGGGACCACCACTATATTCCTACTGCTTTTCGTTGCTTGATCCTCTTCAACAGGGTTTCAAGAGTTTATTTTTTAAAAAGAGTTCTGTATTTTTTGTTCACTCATAATCAAATAGGAAATCAATGAACAGTCATGCCCTGGACTGCTCTAATTTGGATAGCTGGTCTGAAATGATGCTGTTTCCTATATCTATGAAGCAAAAATCCCCCCAAATAAAGAATACTGTTGATTCAAGAGGAGATGAATATATACCCTGCTTGTTTTATGGTGACCTAAACATCCTGACCTACATTTGCCCCTGATTTTTTACTTCAGAGAGTGTTTTGGGTTCAAAGATGACTCAAGAGAAGGCTCCGAAATTCCACTTCTGTTAATGCCACTTTTGCAGTGGACTATTAGCTACCATCACTACTTATTATTGCATGACCCTGCAAAGTGCTGCAGCTCCTTTGGAGAATAAAAGTGAAGAATATTTAGGGGTCATGACTAATGGCACCACAATGAAATATTTAAACATGAATGACTAATTACACCAAACCAGGCTCTCAGGCACCTTTTAAAAATAGTTCAGCTTCAGTTACTAAAACATTAGACATCTTGACAAAATTTTTAACAATACTTTCTATAAAAAAAAATATCAGTTTTCAACTGTAATTCAACGGGGACATTGCATATAAAGCTGTTTGCCAGTAACAGACCAAAAGAAAGTGGAACGTGTAGGTCAAACATGGTGTTGCTGGCATGAATATAAGAAAGATTACTCACTTTAAAAATGCAAACTTGTTTGAATATTGCTGTATATCTTAGTATGAGAAATAAAGAGCTGATTGTTACTTTTCTTCTTATGTGTTAGCTTATGCTTGGGATTAGACCAAGACATGTTTGTGTCTGATAACAAGTTTAGTACTTTTAACAAGAGTTTTCCAACAAGAGAGCTAAAGAAGATCAAAGCCTGCATACAGCTACTTAAAATGGGTTATGAATAAAGACGCACCAGCTGAGATTTGGGGATTCACTTTGCCCTGTGGCTAGAAGGTACATGAATGGATCCCAAAAGGATCCTGAACCCAAAATGACCACTTACCTATTAGGCAACAGCTGTTTAGCAGGGAAGCATTTGGTGAATCATAGTACTGGTTGGAGTAACCTCAAGCATATGTTACATTTTTCCCTGATGGACAGATGATGGTTATTTATGAAATATTATGGATTCAATCTAAAATCCTGACTGAGGTATCCAGCAAAACATTTGTATCATAATGCTCATTAATTCCACATAGGAAACAATTCAAGTGGCTGCTGCTCATTTGTGATACTATTACCACAGCTCACCAAAATCATTGGTTCCACAGTGGTGAAAGGGAGAAGAAAAATATCCTGAAGGCACTAAGAAAAAGGAAGCTAAAAACATATTATTTTCGCAATATTTCATTGAATCAATGTACCATTTCCAATGGTTTTAATGAGGGTTCATTTTCTATGATGAAAGTCTTTAACTCAAGCCACCTTCCCAAATCAAGCTGAACTAAATGTTACCACAGCACTGAAGACTCGTTGTCTGCTATGGTCATGAAGTATGTTTGAGGCACCCTGTTTCAGCTAAATATTTCCCAAGCTGTGAATAAGCTGTTAGCACAATTATTCTGAAATGTGGATTCCAAGAGGGAAAAAGCATGACAACCCTCATGATGATCACTGGTGGTTACAGTAAGAAATATACACTTGGCAGTCTGCCACAAATTGGTAATTGTTTATGTGAACGTCTTTGATTTATAGAAAACAAGAGCCCTATCTTAGTCTAATTTAATATTGGTTGTTACAGAGACTCATCTGCTAGTAGTGAGAACACAGGGTGGAACTTCACTGAAGCCTAGGGCAAAAATCTAACTGAAGGCAATGAAGTGGGAATTTTGTGTACAATCTTACTGTAGTTGTTTGGGAATATTCTGGTTTTTGTTTGAGGTTGCATTTCTTTTTTGTTGTGCTTTTGTGTTGTTCCTTTTTTGTGTTTTCTTCCTGGGATTATTTACTCTGATTGATTATAAGAGCTTCTTAATTAATTTCCTAATACTTTGTGTGTGACCTTTCTCCCCCTTCACTTACCCACTCTGTTTGCAAGTTTTGACAGCTGTAAGAATCCAAACTCTGACTGCATGCATGCGCCTGGAGCTGCAAGGTAAACTTTTTTGGAGTTTGATAGTTTTCTGAGATTTCCTTTTAAAAGGAGACGACTTAATTCCACAACCAAGGAAATCGCTTTCAGTCCTCCTTTAGATCTATACTCATGCAGCAAAATATAGAGATTGTATATGCCTTAAATAGCATTTATGAAATTTGTCAAGGTATTAGTTCATACAATATTGAGATCTTACATTTTAGTATCTTCTCGAAATATAAAACAGCTGAAACATTTCTGTGAAGATATTATGCAAAATTAAATATTTAATTTCACATATCTGCAGAACATTTCAATATTTAATAACTATTCAGTTGGAAGGTTGTCTCTGTATTAGTAACGACAATGTAATAACCAGATCAAAGATCCTCACAAGTAAACTGAGATGACATAATCATATACACACAACATGACATTTCAACAACATTTCACAAAATAACTCAGTCTATTTTGAAGCACATATTAGAATTAGTTAGACTGAAAAGAGTTCTCCTCCACCTCCCAATGTTTTCTAGAATTACACCTAGAGGATTCAGTGTAGCACACTACTAAAAGTTATACCTACATCAGCCTCAATCCCTTCTTCCTGTAAACTTGGTTTGAACCTGGGTTAAACAACTGTAAACTGAGATTAAATGATATTCCATGTATCTCACAGTCATAAAGTCTTAACATTTCTTTAGCTACATTATACAGCCATAACGAGGCAGGAATAAAGTAGTCTTAATACAAAACTCTTTACTCCTGTGTATACATCAGACTTAACGATATAATGGGACAGTAGCTTGCTTAATATTAATACCCTGCATTTGTCTTACTTAAGCAGCTGAGTAGAACCTTCTTATAATCATCTGGTTCATGATCTTTAATTAATAAGTGCCACTTTGTAAATTTTCTTCTCTATATTCAAGACTATTAGCAATATCACATGATTTATCTGGCCAATGACAACTACTTACCATAAATGAAGCAAAAAATACTGAAATTCCCGAAGAATTACGCTCGCTTAGGCTAAATTTAAATTTAAGACCGACATACACAGACAATCAACAAACAGGTGGTAGAAACCATAAATCCAAAGAAATTACTCTGCTTGTGACTATCTCACAAGTGAGATAAATTTAAAATAGCTATTTTAAGCAGATACATCATTCAAATTTTGAACTTTATAAACAAAAAACTATAGAATATTTCTTTGAATGCATATTAAAGCACTTAGAAAGTAAAATATGCTTAAACAGAAAAATATAACATGCTGTTCAGAATGGTAGTCAAGTGCTACAAGGCTACCCTCAACAACAATAAAATAGGTTTTATTGTACCAATATATTTAGGGCACTAATGGAACATGCTCAAATTCTGTCTTTGTCATAGGACATTTGCAACAGATTCTCCATAGGAGTGCTTTTCACTTAGGATTTTCTATTCTGCATATTTGAATTTACTTTGAAAAGATTGCACTGAGGTCTGCATAACAGGCACTTGCTATTACTGCCTTCTTACATACTGCCAAGATGTAGCTTAACACAGTTACTGCTTGGGAACTGCTACGAGCCAACATCAAATCAAGCAAACTCCATACTTCTGTGCAAGTCAAAAAATATTCAAAGACTGAGCATACAGACTTCTAAAAATGAGAAATATTTGGAGGGAAAACTATGAAGTCAAGCTTAACTTGTCTTCATTATTTCTCTGGAAGACTACAACTGAGAAACCTGACAGGATCTTAATTAAAGGACTCAAACAAGTCTGCTTTCCAAAGACATTCAAAGACATTCATTCAGAAATTTATAGTGATGCTTGGGTCACATTCTCTAGAAATACCATTCACTGCAACTGCTAAATCTGGGATAAATATGTACTTTTTATTTTTTTTTTTGAAACACACATTTGTTGAAGTTTCTTGACATTACTTTTTACTCTGAATAATTTATTTAATTTAGGCTACTGTGCTACACTCATGGAATATGAACATACAAACCTAGCACTGATGTTTTCAAGATTTAAGCTAGCATGTTAATCAAATTCAGATAAGCACAGTAAGCACAGGTCAGGAATCATACCTGGACATACCGTGTCTCTCAGGATGACACGCTGATTAAGTTTTGCTATCAACCAAGGGCAGACTGACCTACAAACTAAGTTGACTTCTGAAATCTAATCCCAGCTCCATGCTGAACTGTTTTTGTTATTTAATTTAATGGAATAAACTATCTCACATGACACAATAACTTCTTTATAAATACAAGCAAACCAAACTTGTTTCCAGTCCTGCCTACCAATAAACTACACAGCACATCATAGTAAAAAAGTATTAGCCATGGGAGTTTCTCTATCACTTCTGAATTAACATTACCCCCCAAAAGGTTCTTCTCCTTTTACGTAGAAATTATGGCCAGTTATAGGAAAGGGAACCTGAAACTGATTACCAAGCATGGATCATGGGGTTTTTCTACTAAAGGAAATAAAAAACAAAAAACAACCAACCAACAAACAAAACAACACAACATTGCTACTCTGAATACAGGGTTCAGCTTTCCTTAGTGAAATTTTGCCAAAATGTGGTCAGTCTTTTGATAAGAGCACAAGCTGTAGTTTCCTGGGATCCTGTACTGCAGTTATGCTTAAGTGATGAGAATCCCTTTGCCTGTTTTGCCTGGATGTAACAGCTCTGCAATGAATTGTCTTGTTTTAACTAAGAAACAATACCATCAAGGCCTTTTATCTCTCTGCAAATGCATCTAGGGCACCATTTGCAAACTTAGGTACCTAAACATAAAACACCCAAATAAGAAGCTGCTGAAAAGTGCTAAGCAGATACAAAGCCTTCTAAAATCAATGGTCTGTGTTCATCCCTGAATACCACTGATACACATCACCCAAGCTGCAAAAATGAAGCATAAATTTTTCCTACCAAAATAGCCATAGATCTCCCCAACAAAATTAAGCCCCTGGTAACACACAAACAGATGTCATAAGGAGAAATTTGTGATACCAGTTTATCTGATCTATAATCAAGAAAGGGTGGGACCATGCAGGTGAACAGAGCACTATAAAAATATTATGCTGCTGACTTGTATTAAATGACATTTTCTGTTTGACTCATTCTCTGCTCCTGCATTGTTTCTTTGAATCACAATGCAATGCTAAATATTTGTTTTGCAATGCCTAAGGGAATATATGTATTGGCTGTAGCAACTAGACTGTACTGAATTTATTTTAGGCCATACTACACAACTGTTAAAAAATCATCTGATTCTGTTAATAAGCAGAAACGTTCATTTTACTTTGAAAGGAAATCTGTAACACAAAATGTTCCAGTACTAAGAGAGAATGGCACTAAAGAAGACTGTAGAATATGCCAATCTTACTTGTTTTCTTTTAGAAATAATAGTTAAAAAAAAGAAGGAATAATTAAACCTTTTAAGGATTTTAAGAAAAAATTAATCTAAAAAAAATTGGGTGCTGTTTTCAGACATTAATATTTTGTTCTAAAATTGGGCAACTTTGTCACTGGTTCCTTGAGTCACTGACATTTTGTGAATTAAAACCATTGGTAAAACAATAATCAGTGCTGCCAAACTGAGTAGTCTGCTTCTGAAAATTTGGGAATATTTATACCTGAAAAAATACTATCTTAGAGTATGATAAAATTAAAACACTCATTAAAGGTTTTATTACTTAAATTGAGGCAAAAACAAATGAAGAAACATAAGAGGGAATTGGCTCTTTTATTATTATTAATATTATTATTAAAGTTATCATATTATCTTTTCTTCCATTTTTCTGGTCCTTAATGGTCCTTACATCAGACTGGACCCACCTGGCTGCTCCTTCTCACATAAGGTACTTAAAGGAAATTAATCCATCACTGTTCTGTAACCTTTCAGAAATTTACTGGTAAAAAAAAAAAGCACCCAAGAATATTGTCATGATTCTAAAGTCTTGATTCAACCAATGCACTTGTTCAACTTCTACAGTATAGAAATTAATATTCTGAATTAATAGGTCTGTAAACAGTAGCAGTCTCCTACTGCCAGTAAAATGGAGGAACCTACCACTTAAGTTCCAAACTAATAAATTGATAGAATAGTTGCTTGAAATGGTTACAGCACAATTGTGACAGGAATGAAAACTTACTTGGATCTCACTAATGCCCCAACAAGTGTTTAAGAAAGCTGCATGTTCTTCCATCTTATGTTACTGACCGAGGATGCCATCCTCAGGAGCACTGAACACTTCATCTTCCAGAGAACCTTGGGGTTTTTTGAACTTTCAGTATTTTGAAATTTTACTTAATGCACTTCTTCAGGCTTTTGTCTACCTTAGATAAGATTCAGCTTTCTGTTCACTCCCATCCAAAACTCAAGAAGCTCTACCCCCAAAATTTGAGAAAGTAAGTCTCAACTACTACTTAGTTACTTTAGCTACATGCCTAATTACTGCCATTATTTATATTATTGACTTCCTATGTATACTCCATTATAATCCAACAAAATCTAATTAATGCAGGGAAGATACACAGTTACCAAGTGAATCAAGGCTATGAACCCAAGTTTCTAGGCCAATCTTCATTATTCATAAAAAATACTTGAATACATTTCTAGGATTTGGCAAAATACAAGAACTTTGGCATTAACTATTTAATGCTACTGACATCAGAAACCATGTGCAGACTGTTAGGTTGATAGACCAAGGACAGTCTGGAGGCTGAAGTACGAAATTAGCACAAAGCAATTCTATCAACTAGCATCATAGTAAATGATGTCAGAGGGACATTGTCAGAATGACTGAAACTAGCATACTTTATTTATGTTTTTACTACATCTGCAGTTGATGTTCATTAGTTTTCAGTACTATACTGCCACGTTTAGTCACTCCCAGATTGGGAAAATGATATCATTTAAAAGATGAACTCTAATTCTGTCTTCTGCAAGTTCTCTTTCCCCCTGTTTCTGCTTATCCCTTTTTGTCTCTGTGCACTCTTTTGTCCTTCTTTCCACACTGCCTTTCCTTTAGCAGCTCCCAAAGCCAGCCGCTATGGATTGCCTTTTTTTTTTTTTTCTATCTTGTTCAAACAGATTCTAATAGTCTGCTATTTAAAAATAGTTAAAGCTGAAAAAAATGCAACTATAATTTCTGTGTTTGGCCTCTCCTTTTCCTGTTGCAGCTGCCAGAATGGCAATCACACATTTAATGTTAGCAAAGATATTACACTTGAATTTCACAATCGGCCTATTCTCCAAATTGTTCATCCTCACAAACCATGAAGCTAAACTCTAATTTTCATTCCCATCCCACCCTACCTGTAACAGCTAGCACTCTAAATTTACCCTTAAAGAACACCATACGTAAAAATGCATCAAAATAACAATTTTCAGCAGACTGTTATAGACAGACTTTTTAACTAGGAATAGAAGTTCATAACATCTCTATTTCACTGCTATGATCTTGACATCTAACGTTTCATGCATTCTGGGGAATACCATAAAATGAGATAACAGTGAGGAACAGGCTTTATACAGTAATCAGAAACACAGTGGAATTCCTAAACTGTTCATTCCCAGATATTGGTTTCCATTTTTCCTTTTCTTATTTGTTATTAGTCTTTGCTGCTCAAACTATTGAAAACAGAGCTATCAGTGAATTGTGGACTGGAAGTGTAATATTGACTATTTTTGTAAAAATACTATTTGTAAAGTTTCTTATGGATATAGATTTCTCTACATCTCATTATTCTCAATAACCTTCTCCCATTCTTTCCATATCTGCTGCCTTCCTATTCCATGTAACTACCATCCTCTTGCTCCTCCTATCTATATATAGTGGTATCTATAGCAGTATATAGCGGTATCAGCAGTAGCTGATCCTGCCTCTTCAGTGTTGTACCATCTTTGCCCAAAATTACTGTGGTTTTAAAGACTTCTAAACAAAAAATTGTATCTTTTGCCCAAGTATTCAGCCCTGGTAACCATCACAATATTCCACCCTGGAATTCCATTGTCTCCTCCATTCCCTTCTCTCAATTCAGTAATTACTATCAGTTTTAAATTATTTTTAAATCCTCAGTTGCCTACACATGCAAACATGCTGAACAAGCACAGCCAGAAGCAAAAGGAAACTAAGAACATTATTTTAAAAATCAAAATATCGTTTCCTACCCAAATGCAATGTAAATCTTGCAGAACTCTCTTGCATCAAAGCCCATGTGATACAAACAGTCCTGCTCTTCATCCTGGTCCACAGGAACATAATAAACCTGCTTCAGACAGAATCAAAAAAACCCAAACAACCCACTCCTCATCTCACTTCACTTTTTAAAAGCATGCATACACTCCCTGAGTCCCCCAGTCCTTCCCATGCATGATGCTGAGGCATGGAAGACCTGAGTGAGCATTTCCTCCTCCCCTCCGGGCACTTCAGGAACAATCAACTGGCTCCCATTTTTATAATCCAGCTTTCCTAAATCCCTAATTAGAAAGTCGACTTTGATGTGGGCATCTCAAAGCTGGTTTATAGCGTATCTTTGTAATTTTGTCACTAATCTGCCTTCTCCACACCTACCCAGAACAACTGAACAAAAGTGGAAAATAAACGGTCTCCAGCAGGATCACCACATCATGCAAATATTCCACGAGGTCCTGTGCCAAACCACTCTGGAGACTGGTGTGGCAAAAAAAGGTACATCTTCAAAACTGAACTTTAATATAAATGCTCAAAGTCTTCATCACTATTGTTTTGGGGTTGTTTTTTTCTTCCTAATGATTGATGTAGTATATGATGTAACTTGATTAAAGTACCTGCCCAGGCAGGTATATGCCGAAGCTTTGATGTGCCCCAAGACAAAGTGCAGCTCACGGAGTTCAAGGAGAGCCTCTGAAAATGGCCTCATATATGGCTACCTTAGAATAACAGCTGCCTTTACTTTAAACACACCAAAGCAAGTTTTCAAACCATTCAATTTTTGTTTTCCCTGTCTCATGTGCAAACATCTTATTTCGCATACTGCATTTATTTTCTTAGGAGCTGTAGGGCTCACAAACACTGAAGAAAATACAAAGAAAATATGGAAAGACAGCTTAGTGAAATACATGGCTTCATATTCAGGCCATCAGAACTCTCCAGGTATAAAAGCGTATAAAAAGAAAAAAAAGAAAAAAAAAGGAAAAAGGGCAAAAAATTGTTTTCATGACAAGAATGATATTTATAAAATTCAATCCCAAAACACATATGTTCTTGTAAGCCATATATATCCTTTGTGTGCTTTATAGCATCCCAGAGAGTTCAGAACATGCAATTGTTGAGATGACATGCACAATACCAAAGTGTTCTCATAGCTTCCTTTACCATGTAAAGCTGTTCCCAAATAGATCATATTACTGATGTGCATTACAGCAAGCATCTTTCATTGAAAACACTTCAAACAAGGAAAATTCCACAAGAGAGAAGGCTACTGCCTAATACATTGCAGTGGTATGACCTCTTGACCGCAAGTTTTTTGTATGTGCATCACAAAAGGCTCTTGACACCTGTCAGTTTCAGAGATTAATAAAAACATTTTTTAAAAACCCCCTATAATAGCGTTTGAGCTGGAACAGGTGAAATCAGATGCAGCTTAGTGCAATACACCTTGGCATTTTAACCCCTCTCCCCTTCTTATCTGTTTTAATTTTGACTCATTATTACAAATACTTACAGCTGGCAGAACTGTTGTATTTAAATTTGCCTCATTTCTGAGCAGCTTCTGAGCAGAAACGTTCCCTTAATTTTAATTTGATTATAAACTCTTCTGTAAATTCTATACCCACAGCTAGTTAAAGCTGACTTCTAATTGATTTCTAGGACTTCCCTAAGGTGGGACAACACAGGTACTACAAGGTGTCAATAATGGAAGCATTTCCCAGTATTTATTTAAGATTGTGCAATACCTGTGAAATCAAAATACAGAAGAAATAAATTATTTATCAATCCATAATTATTGAGATACTTATTTGCCTTTTTAGTATTGTAAACATTTCTCTCAACTTAGGTCTCGTATATTGAACAGGGACAAGATTCTACCTGGAGTACATTACCAGTCTTCTGGTGAATTAGCATGTTAACAACATATGTCATTTCAGTCTGACTTATACCACCTCAGGTCTGCTGCTGCAGAGCATTTCATGTCTATGATGATTCCAACTGAGCACCTGGCAACTCCTCCACATGGGAAGGAAGGAGGAGAACCAACCCAATCTGCACTAACCCATCTCAGCCCTGGGAGGATTTTACAGCCAAATTGTTCAAATTATGAGAGATCAGACATCTGAGAAGCATTACTGTGTCATGGCTGCATGACATGAAGTTTTACAGTGATTTGCACAGCTCCTGTGACAACATTCACAGCTTCTACCACAGATGCATTAACCTCATGCAGGCAAAGAAGCACGTCAATAAAGTGTACACTGCCGAAGAATGGCAATTTAAAAGATAAACTGCATTCACTGTCACCACATATACTGTGACTGTAAATACTTCTACAAGTATATCACACTAAATGTATTTGGGCAAATACATTATTATCATAATGTCCATGTCTTAATAAACAGAACATATTTTTATCAGAAAAATAAGGTAGCACTGGGAGGATCCAGGGAATACTATTAGACTGCAATAATGAGAGAGCACTTCAGAAAACATGATCCAGGCCACATTACCTTCCCTTTCTCTTTCTGTTCCTCAATATCCTTCTCTTCCCAGTCTGCTTCTCAGCACAGAAGACCCCTTCAGCTCTTCTTCCCCTCTGGTCACCCTTCACCAACCTACCACCAGGAACTGTTCCCTGGTTGTTTTAACTTCCCAGACCCCTTACAACTGCTGAGGCCATGGGCAAGGGGTGCAAGCCACCACACAGCCCTCCCCTGTAGCTGAGTGAGTCCAGCAACGTGGGCTGGCGGGATGTGCAGGGCAACTCACTGCTCCTCACCTTCCCCATGTTCAGTAGCTGGAGGCACTCCCACCACAGGAGATCTTTGCAGAAGCCATGTGTTCATCTTGTACAGCTTCAGGCTGACTGCTCTTTCTGCAAAGAAATCACTTGAGCTCTCGTGTGCTTGGCTCTGTGGCCAACCGCAGGGGCACATTATGCTCCACCTTCCTAGCTGTGTGTGAGTCCAAGGAAGTCTACTTCCGATGGCTGGGAACGAGCCTGGGAAAGCTGTCTCTGGGAGGCGCCTGCAGTCTTCAGAAATATCCCTAGGAGTTACCTTTAAAAATACCCCAAACCTCACCTTTCAGTGTTTAATGGCCCGGACACCAGCTAAACCTCTGAAACGAAGACTGTCATTTGTCATGCCAGAGTAACAGAGCAAATATAAAGGGAGGTTTTCACTCCCACCACATGGTAAACTGACCCACATTTCTGAGGGTAAGCTGAAGCAGTTCTCCACATCAGTTCGTTACCTGTTCAACCCACTTTTTTTTTTTTTTAAAACCCTCAGCAAATACCTAATGTATCACATGCACTGAAAACTGTGGAGGGGAGAGTGAACTCCTGTTTATCATAATATATTTGTGTCAGGCTAAGATAATGTACTTTTAAAGACTTGTGATTAATTTATCAAAAGTGGCAGGGGTGGGGAGGAAGCTCCAAGAGAGCTGTTCTGGTCCCTTGGCTATTAATTTTGTTTTTCTCTTATTCAGCCATTTAACAGGATGGATTGATCTAAATCAAATTGTTTAAATCATGGTTTTAAATCAAATTGTTTAAATCATGGTTTTAATGATAATTTAAACCAGCATGCAGGAACCCTTGATTTAAACAGTAGATTTTTAATCTTTTTCTGTATTTGCCTAAGCAGAAGTTCTTCGCCACTGATTCATTGAACCATTAGGCTACACTGCTGGCTCAATAAAACATGAGCTCTTACATTAAATTAGTTGTTTCTTTTTTGCTATTATGAAATGCACATTTAAATTTCTTATTTTTTTTCATTTAATTAAGTTGGATAAATATGTTATTTATAAAATAATGCTGCGTTTTTAATTTTGCTACACTGCATTGAGATGAAAATTAGAATTAGATTTAAAATAGTATTTTAAAACTGTTTTGTATTTATTCAATTACTAAAGTACTTAAAGTTCAGTCATTTACTATACGAGGATTGTTTTACACTGGTGAATGAACTGGCCAATAGTTTCTGGTAACCAGAGGCTTATTTTCAAGTGGCTAAGGATACATACAGACACATAAAGAAACATCCTCCTACACTGTCTAAAATGAGTTAGGTACTTGACTGCCAGGGAAATAATATGGAAAAGGAAAACAAATTAAGATTGCCCTATTAGTTACCACTGGATTTTTCAGCCTTGAGTTAGCATGTCCATTGAACGATAACACAAATGCATTCCTGTGCAGCAGAAATGTATTTCAGGAATAAAAAAAAACAGGTATGTACTTGCATTCACTCTAATTAGAAAGGTTTTAATGATAGACACTTAAATGGATGACATGGCAACATTCTCACAAAGAATGACTAGGTTCAGAAATTTAGCATGTCTTCCTTTGATTCTGACAGCAATTTAAAGAAGAAAGCGCCTTTGTTTCATTGAAATTTGGAAAGAATTCACTGATGCAACAGGTCTGTTTTATCTATTTACATTCTTATAATAGGCTGCAGCAGTTTTAGACCTATGTAAGTATTTTCATATTTTAAATGTTAATTTTAAGCTGGGCTATTTTGAAAAAGAAATCCATTCCAATGTAAATAAATTGGAATTTTAAAGGTATACCCCCCCCCCGTACTACTTTGGATGCAGCTCATTTTGAAGCCTCGTTATCTAAAGCCTATAATATGTTGAACTACAGCCTAAAATATGCTGAAGGCTCTATCTTTAACGAATGCTGTGGCATCGAGCTATGATGTTTTAATTCATTCTACTGTTTTGTAACACAGAAAAACATACATGGTGCAATACTTTATAAATTTTGCCAATGAGTTTACCTATTTACTGATAAATCTTGCAGCCCTTAAATAAACTATTTGCATTAATTAAGGATGAAAGGATGAGGGTAGAAAATGGAAGGAAGTTAACTGTATCACTTGGAAATTTGGAGCAACAATGCTACACTTTAAACATAACATTTGCCTGAAGTATGAGCTTGTACTTTTTATGACCGTAAAATAAGGTCCTTAAATTGTGCATTTCAGAAATACACATGCTTTTATTTCATAACTCCTGTTATTACATTTACCTCAGTTAAGCTCTTTAAGTATATGCTTATTTTTAGGCATGTGTTATGCATTCTCTATTAAACACAGCAGATAAACATATGCTTATGTCCTCTTCAATTAAATAGGCTTGCTCCATAAAACACTTTCAATGTAAATTTTCTGTGTTAAATTTATGTTTTTCTTGTTTCGACTGCTATGCATCTCCTGTTGTTTCTGCTGTATAGCGCAGTCCCAAATGAGCCACAATATTTAGGGTTAGCTGACATTAGCTACACAACTCTAATCTTAGCAATTACTCACCAAATGCAAACCAAATCCACAGAATTAAGGTATTTATTTATTTTAAATGCATTTTTACTTTTGTTTTGTACAATGTTACTCTGTAACTGGACTCTTAAAAAAATGGAAGATGCTATTTGTAAGACCTGAGGGCACTACTCATACTTCCTCATGCAAGTACTTCCTGTAAGTTGCATCACAGAGCTCAAACAGCACACAAATTAAAATTCTGCATTAAATATCCTCTTCTGGATTTGGTAAGATTTAGCTTTGTTTATTTTGTATTTGTCAGATTTCTGCACAACAGAAATCACATAGAATATGCTTCCTAATCTGTATTTTATGTTGTTATTGTTAATTGACTTGGATTTTAAAAGAGAGTTTAGGCTGGCATTGTGACTAAACCTGAACAAGTACAATTCTGTCTTGCCCCATACTGTTATTGCTCTCTTTTGTTTCATTGAGAGCAGTAGGGAAGGCAGGCATCTTAGCACAGCATTTGCTTTCAGAGAATTCGGTAAATGCAGTATCTGAACCATGCCAAAAAACCAAGCTGCAGTGGACAAGGACAGGTTCCTGAGGTCATAGGTGGCCAAAAGAACAGGAAAAGTGTCAACAGGCATCAATGCTGTGAACTGGGAAGCTGGGGCTGTAAAATGGTGTGTTCAAGAGGGAAGGATGGGTACAGGCTGTAAAGCGCTGAGGAGACTCATCCAAGAGGGAATGTCAAGTAATGTGGGAAGAGAGTAAAGAAACGGATAGAACATCATCTGCGCGAAGGACTGCCATGGATGCAATGCAGGCCAGAAAGGCTGTTCTGCTTCCAACAAGCACAGATGTTCCTAATCCAGGTTTCTTTAGTCCTGAGGGCCGCAGAGTTTCTTAACCTTCAGTTCTAATTCCACAATTCATCTTCTTTCTCTGCTCCACGCTTATTTGAGGACGAAGCATAATTCATAGCTCCTTGTCCTTTCCAATAAGCCGCTGCTGCCTTCTCTTTTGCTTTTGAATACAGAAAGCCTATTCTTCCTCTACGGAACAATTACAGAAAATAATTTGAAATCTCTTAACTTTCATGATGCATTTACCTACTTAAATATATTTAAGAAACATTAATATTGATTGCCACTAAAACCCATAAGAACTTTTTACATAGCTGTCTTTCCTCTTCATTTTCATATTTACCAGGTATGCAGAGTACACCTCTCAGTAACTATCATGACTTAATAGAATTTTAAGGATTCATACAAAGTAGAAGGGAATAAGATAATGAATCAACTTACCTATTTTCCTTCGGTTTCTGTGTTAAGTCAACGCTTTAGAATATATTCTGTAGGACAGATTTCATTTAACATTTCTGGGTTTGTTATGTCTTTAAAACTTCAAAAGACATCTGTGAGTATGGTAGCATGTTTCTAATTCATGTATAATATTAAAAAAAAAAACCCTTTGAGAAACATGTAAGACTGCAAATGGATAAAGGCAAATGTTAAAGACATTTCTAAAAGGACACAAATATTCTAGTGTGTATCTCATTACTGCATACAACTTAGATAAATTCTACCATCTTTGCTGATGTTCTCACAAATAAAGACACAACTTTACCAGTTTGCCAAATATTATGAATCCCAAAAGCAATTGTTTCATGAAGTCTTGCTTATGATTTATGTACACAGCTTGAATTTCCATTAAATCCATAAATGTTCCAGTTTTCTTAGAAATACTTCAGACATGATTAAAAAACTACTTAAACTTCACACAATATTAATGATGCATTTACTGCACATCAATTACTGTGAGGATACAGATTAAGAAGATGATTTTCACCTCCTCAGCCACACCCCTTAAACTCCAGTCTATTAAGGAAGTAAAGAGGAACACATCTTGCATAGGATCTGCTCTACATTTCAGGCTGTTATGGCAATTTCCTCACATGATTACTGCAATGTCAAAACACAGAAAGTGAACACGTATGTTTTCAGGATGCTAGAGATGTTTTTCTGTTATGAAAGGAGCTGGTGGAAAACACATTCCTATTTCCAAAGGATTTGTTTCCTCATCTGTTAGGTCCTCCACATCTGGAAGGATCTGGGAAATGTTCTGACTTGGGGCAAATACACACACCCACATATAAGATCTCTCTATTAAAACATTAGACAATTGCATTCAAACTGTGCTTCTCATCACTGTCTGAAATATCAGCTCATGTATACTAGGGAGGTTCCTACTCCTTTTTAAGTTCACTATATAAATCAGATACCATCTTGTACAAGGCAGTGTTTCAGAGAAACCCTGACACATTTTTCATGTTGTAGGCATTTGCTTTCTGTGATTTTTATTTTATTTTTTTACCATTACTGTCCTAAAGCAGGACTAACTGTGATAAAGGATTACTGGAAACAATCCTGTTTGAAATCAGCACAATTTCAGCAGCAGATTCTGTGGATCTCAGAACTCTGCTCACACTGGTGCTGGCCATATTAGATAATATCATTAACTTTATTTACTTATGAAGTCAAATCTTGAAGTCTGGGACTGGATGGTTCCTTTTAGCTTGTTTCTTCTGATTTAAGAGAGAAAGAAGGTAGACTGTGCTTAGCCATTTCTCCTGAGAAAACTGACAGCAAAGCCTCGAAGACCAACACAAGATTTCTGTTTCCAAAGAACATTCTGTAGAAGAATGAAGAGAGCCAAAAACATAAAATCACATGAGAAACTTGCAGCGAAAACAAATAAACAATAAAAACCAACCTAAAGCAACAGTTTCTGAGGTTTATAGGAGGTCTGCAGTACAGAAAACTGCAAGACGCACAGGTCTGAAGTGCACTGAAGGATGAACGGACACTGCAGCAGGAAGAATAATTTGTGAAAGTCCTCTTACTGAAGAGCTTTGCTATCATATTCTGTATTTTAGGATACAGTTAAAAGGATGAATAAAATAAAACACTAAGTTTATTACTTATAAGATACCTGGAGATATAACACATGGGCAAATACAATCTTTCCTTCCTCTTTTCATTTTGATAAAAGAATTGCAAAGAAGGAGTACTCTGGTATGACAAATTACAGTGTGAAAGCTTTTAAAAAGGAAAACTGGTTTGAAGCACAGATTCTTCCGTAGTTTGGAGAGAGGCCACTGATGAACCCAAAGAATGTAAGTATATAAAAATATTACACAGCCTAAAGTAAAAAGCAAACCCCAACACATTCTTCTGGAATCACTCTGTATCGTTTGACAAACATAAATTATGTGTTTTGGTTTGATTTACAGAAGTAGCACATTCTAAAATTATATATATTTATGTTCTACTTATATGCATAGATGCTGTATGAGTTGCAATATACATACTGTCTATTACAGTATCATCCTAAAGACCTAATGATTTCAACAATTATCATCAGGTGCATAACACAGAGAACTAAACATCAAAATACTACACTGAAGGAATCACTAACTATAATCTTCCTAGACAAGGGAACACACCTACATTGCACCCAGTGCTGTGACTGCAGCACAAGCAGCCAGCCATACATGAACTAAGTTTTAACTAGGTTAGTGGGTACTGCCAGTTGTGACAGGCATGGCTCAGGGCAAACTATAGAAGTCAAAGAATCTAGGTAAATATTCAGGCAGTTGACATGTTACTGTGTTCTACAACACTGCAGATACAACACTAACAGCACACACATAAGCAAGGTTAAAGTTAGCTCAGATAAACCATCTTCTCCAGGAAGTTACTCCTCTTATTTGACTTAAGACTGTACCCCTTCTAGGCAACCCCAAGGGGGAAGACAGGGTTTACATCACAACCTAAATTTTAAGGCTAAAAGTGAAGTTCTTCCTCAGCTAAATCTATGTCCAAATTTTTTTATGTCGAAGTTTGTGCTGAAAATAACTTAGTATTGTCACTACAACCTTATACATTCTCTCTTTTTGAGAAAAGACGTAGATAGGAGACGACATGCTGCTGAGCTCCTTGGATTTGGGTTGCAATTCCTCATTCCTTCCAATACTGGATTTCTCAGAGTTTAATAGTAGAAAGCTCAATGGCAACATTTGGTCTTTGCAAAAATTGTTTGCTAAGTATCTACAACATATCTAGATGCATCTTTGGAATGAAATGAACAATAAATTCGTTCGTACAGGACTGCATGCTAATTCTGTCTATTAAGAGTGCATTTACACAATCTCATACTATTCTAGGGCCAAAACATCCAACTTCTCAAAACATCTCTTGTACAAGCTACAACCACCACAGAGATGTACTTTGCCAAATAAACGAGACTAAAAGATTGGTATGCACAGGCATCAAGCTTGATAAATACACAGAAGCAAAAGTTTCTATGGCCAAGGGAGACAAAGCAGAAAGGGTAAAGGTGGAAGGAGCACAATGTGGAGTGCAGATAAACAAACTGAGCCAACAATGACAGATACAAAGCCAGCAGAAAGAATGAGGGAAATGAGACCTCATGGAAGAAGAGCCAAAACCAGCAGGTGGAAGGATTCACTGGGAACAAGAAGAGATAATCAGTTTACTGATTTAAAATAAATCCTCAAATTAATAAAACAAATAGTAATTTAGAGGTCAGTATTAGAAGCATCTATGGCCTCCTATCTAAAGCAGTTTACTCTCGGCAATGCTTTATTACTTCTATCCCTGAAAGACAGGCCATATTAGTTTTGCTAATTAATCTCTAAATCCAGCATCAAGCTTGAATTATTATAAATAAAAATACATAAACACTTCATACCATGCAAAATAATAATAAACAGTCTGTTCAGGCTTTAAAAGCCCCATGGCTGCGAAGGCTCTATCCAAAGTAATGCAAAGTGACTACAAAGTAATTTCAAGCCTAATATGCACGCTCAGAGATGTAAAATCCACCCATTCAGATTCTCTTATGAAGAGAAGCTGCCCGGTCTAATTCCTACAAATCACATTTAGCTTCAAAGGATCTTCAGGTTGTCTTCTGATAGCTTAGAATATTTGCGCAGTTGTGGTGGAGAGGATGTACAGGGCATTTGTTTCTTAGACTGACTGGTATATTGCAGGGTATTTTGAATTTTCAATAGAATCGACCGTTTCTTTGTAGATTAGTTTGGTGTCCACTGTGCAGAATCAGTGACCTAGTACACTTCCAAAAATTAGTTACATCCTTATCAGGTTCCTCTTTAGACATTTACACATATACAAGTTTTGCTTCTTTTTGTTCTGAAATGCCTAAACGAAGAGAAAAAAAAAAATCATACTGATTGCACTCACTGGGCAGATACAAACAATTATTTATGAAAATACATAAATGAAATGAGACAGAAATAGCTTTTGTACCAAACAGCTGTCAGTTGTGACTGCTGCCATTCTGACAGAAAAAAACATCAATTTAAGATAACTATTTCTCCTTTGCTACACTTAGCCAAATCAAATTAATAGTAAGGTCAATTTAGTATTTGAGATAAAATCATACGTATTTGTAAATACACATATATTTGGTTAAGGAACATTTCTGTTTCCTGCCACATCATTTCACTGTCTTCTTTCAGCGCACTGATCCTGTGGCAGCTCTGATTCGTGGACTTCCACTATATTCGTGTACTGGTCTTAGATGCTACGTTGCCTTTAACTTCAG
>NW_026902099.1:10960000-10972500 GCF_033783945.1 Neopsephotus bourkii
TCAATTTGGTAATACCTGCTCTGAAAGCTGCATGAATGAACCTTACAGAATGTTGACCCTTTTGGGCTTGGGATGTGAAAGCCTGTAACACTCCTGCATAATTTTCCCAAATTTTAACTTCGGTTTGAAATCACTAGGAAGAAGCATTTTTTTCCTAATATGACAAGTGGTCAATTTAAGTAACAATAAGTGCCATCAGACAGAATAAGAAGCTATTTAAATTACCTATCATCAGTATTGTTTATGGTGTCATCTTTTGCCACAGGTGTAGTAGTTGTGGATTTTTATGTCACTTTTTAATACAATCTGTCTATAGAGTACAAGAAAATACATTTGCTCTTTCAAGGAGTCAAAATGCAAGTTTCTCGTGGTTTAGTAAAGAGAACTACTGCCCAGCATACAGAAACATAAGGTTTATTAATGCCTAATTTAAGACTTCACATAGTGAACAAAAAAAAACCCTGTTACATTCCTCCTCCTTTTTAAATAATCACAAGGATGAAACATATAAGAAAGCACAAGTTCTATTTCTACATCATCAGGATAACTTGAATGCTAGCATCACATCTTTGGTTTTGTAAATAATATTTATCATTTATATCAATGAAATGCTAATGGTGACATGCTAAAAAAATAAAACTGCTTTGGAAAAATAATTTTAAACATAGTCAACTGAAGCAGCTTCTTACCAATAAATTCCCATAAAACATTTAAAAAGATTATCTTGGTAGAACTGACTTAATGAATACTCAAAATGCAAGCTCAAATCTACCCTGTAAAGCAATCATGGTTTTTTAGCAACTATTTTGACCTTAGTGACACAAACAATTAATTCTACAAACTTAATATCAAAATAAAATTCTACATCTAATGCAGAATAATCTGTCAATGTATTTAATCAAGGATATGCTTTTTCCATGCATTATATATTCTAGTATCAAACACTGATTTTAACAGACAAGAAAAAAATTTAAAGTGAAAACCTTAGAAGTGTACGAACATTCATGTAGGAGAGAGAATGTCTCATCATAAGCCAAGAAAACCCAAAGAAACAAGTCTGAGCAGATTACAGTTTGCATCATATTTTAATAATAAAAATCTACATTCATTTTAGCAATATTTATAAATTGATAAATATCGACACTACAATAAAAAGTTGCTTACGTTCTAGACATACATCTTCAAAGCCGACCTGATGACTTGTGACAGCACCCAATCCATTTATCACCAAGTATATATTACAGTATATTATAGAATACTGTCATTCTTTCTTGATATATGGCTGAGGAATAACTCCCTGATTTAAGTAAAACTTCTCATTTCTATATAAAGATAACAAGAAGCCAGTTCATCAAGCCAGTAACAGTACTGTCCAAACTCCATATAATGGCTTGTAAGAACCTAATGAAGTCTATTATTTTAGCTTATTTACTATCTATAAATCCTCCAATTTTGCTCATAATGCTTGAACAAGATGCAAACTGCGTATAACTTAGAATTTTTAACTTAGCCCAGTTGCTATTTGTACATAGCCTAAAATCTCTCATGTTTAGCATTCCCCAGTACGTATTCATGCCATAGTAAAAACTTATTTTGCGATTTTACTTAGCTGATACAGCTATTCCTAAACATTAGCATCGCTTTATGTAGCTGCCCAGATAAAGGAAAGGCAATAAAAACAGCAATCATTTATTTGCCTCCTTTAGAAAAAGCTATAATGAACTTGGTTTGTTTATTTGAAGGCCCCCAATAAAACAGTTCAGAGAAGCCAAAACCAGAATGTTAAACTATGATATCAGTACATTGTATCTGGCATATATTTAAACAATAAAAAAATCTTAATAATAACTGCAGGTACAATGGGGTTTGCTCTGTTTCTCTGCTTGTCAAAGTTTGTTACAAAAGTCACATTAAAAATAACATTGCAGAGAGTTACTACAATGACAATAATAAAATCAGCCATCGTTTTCCTCTTAAATCATATTTCAAAAGGCATCTAGTAAAAAAAGAGGGGGGCGGGGTGGAAAAAAAAAAGGAAGAAAAGGAAAAGTAGCATAAAGCTATGCCCATTATCTAAAGGACATCCTACTACATGTTTACTAGTGTTTATGTTTCACATCAACATATTTTATAGAAGGATTTATATGCCTAACTCAAGTTGTATTTAAATCCTATGGTGCAGACCCTACCGTAAAATGCCTCTTGAGTCCTATTAACTGTACCCATGGTTTTACTTTGCCTGTCTGCTTATTTAAGATCTAATCACAGTTTTGAAGAAAAGATTGTCACTTCTAAGCCTGTCCCCTCAGAACCTGTCTGTTATTAGTACTCAACAGGATATTTTCATCTTCAGTTGTTATTCTCAGTGGTCTTTGCAAATGCTATCTACTGGAATCTGTGACTATATGGACAAATTGGCTGCAAATACCTAGGACTGTTGCTTTGAGAAACATGTAAGTGGCAAATTATTCTGCTGGCATTTTGTGCTTTAAAGTGTTTCACTTAAATTTAGTTTTCAAAACATTTTCACAAATTAAATACACTCTCAATAAATAAAGATTTTAAAATGCTATTATAATCTGAACATCTGAATAAAGGTGATGGCATGCTTTTCAATCAAAATAACATTAAATTTTCACAGATATATGTATTTCTGTGTATATATATGTAATTTTATATGAAAATACTACATATACACAGGGTACATATCTAGATAATATGTGTGTGTGTATATATGTGTATACACATATATAGGTGTAAGCCTGCCAAGAACTTGATGAAGACACTGAAACCTGTATTTCCTCAGCCTGTTATACTGTAAGTGCTCAACTGTTAAAACAGAATAAACCTGAATCTGAAGCAAGGCAAAGATTTAAGGCTTAACAACTTCTCATATTTCAATCTACAACTATTTAATTCGTCCACATTTTCTGTCACCATTTAAAATATTTAAATGGAAATGTGCTAGTGTACACTGCTTAATTCAGCACTAAGAATGATTCAATTTTAAGAGCTATTATGACCTGTTATTTCAGTGGCCCGTACACATGCAATTTATCTATCATGTTAAAACACGTTTCCATAAAACAGGATTTTTGTAATATTTTATCTTAGGGGAGACAATTTTCTTTCCATTAATGCAATACCTGACACTGCAATGAAAACCCTCAGTATTTACAAATGAGGGGTTCAAACGGCAAAGGTGCTGAGTGGCCTCAGCAGCTGAGTGAAGACTTTCAGGAGTTCGGAGCAGGTACTGGCACTCTGCAGAATCAGACCCCAGTTGTTTACCAAACAAAACCCTTGGGCTTCACTGCACTGGCACAATCTGCATCCCCTCATAGGGAGGCAACCCTTTAGGTAGGCAGGGTAGAAGGAATGATGTTTGTGCAGGTTTCAAAAGGAAATCTTACAGTGACAAAAATTAACTGATTGCATCTCAGAATTAGAGGGTGTTAGCAGTCAGACAACAGTTTAATTTTACAGTTTTAAGCATAAAAGCAGTTCTCCATTAGTGCATTGAGAAAGCAAACAGACACACTTAAAGAAATGTTTTAAAAGTGAGAATGGAAACGTACCTACAGAAAAGTTGCTGCTCTCTTTTCCCATATTTTCAGAATCACACATCCCAATTACATTCAAACCCCCGCACACACATAAAGGCACATGCTCGTTTTTATTCCAGTGGTTCTGAACTAACCGGCGGGTTTTTTTATTTACAGCTATGACAGCAAAGCATCTTTATTGTGAGAAGTCACTCTGGTCCCTTCACTCCAGCTCCGACTTTGGAACAATTCATCGCAAGGGAAGCAAAGTCTCAAGTAATGTGGCCCTCTGGTGGAAAGCTCTGCATCACCTCCTGCGATACCGAATCCACAGTAAACTAACAGATTCCCAAAACAGGCACTGCAAGGCTTCAGCACAACTTTTATAAACACACCGTAGGATTTTAATCACCAGGCGAGCAGCGTGGTGTGCAGCAGCACCAGCGAGGTGCTGCCGCCACACAAACAGGATCCTTGCATTTCAGCATTAATGTGCACAAAAACAACAACAAATAACGCCCCACGCTCTTCATTTGCCCAACACTTCCCCCTCAGCACGCACAGACGGGCTGCTGAAGGGTGCCCATCTGAAAACAGCCCTTGATTTGTTTAAAAACAAACAGGAAGCAAAACAAACTTACCTGCTGTTGTTGCAGATGCAGCAGTTCTACTGTGCTTACTTCAGTGCTCGTGTCACCACTTGATCTTCCATCTCTGCTGCCAGCATCTAATTGGCTGCTTAGAGTGCTCATTCCATTTTGATTCATTGAACTGTTGCTTATTGTCTCTGTCGCAGATTCCTGCATCATGACTTAATACCTAAAAGTGATTAAGAAGTATCAATTAACACAGGCGTTACACCTTCACACTTCCATTATCAAGATGTCCCTCTCTGCCAATTACACAGACAGCATCCTTAGAAGAAGAAAAAAGCCTCGCGGAGCCGTTTACCAAGAAATGCGATGCAAACTCTGCTTTCACACAGCTACTAATCACCGGAATTATGGTTTCTATAAGCAATCTTTGTGTGCTTACATTTAACGGCCAAAATAACACCCCGTGCACGCAGCATGGTCAATAGCATTTATGAACGACTACATTTTAAAGTCTACCTATAAAACCAGCTTAAATGAAGGCACGATTTCACACACTGCTCTATATTTCCTATTATCTAGCTTTGACAACCATGGATGACTATACAGCCTTATTTAAAATATTCACTATCTTGATTCTGTCAGAATTTTACAGCATATCTTATGCAAGGCTGTTGTTTAATGATGCACAGCTAATCATACAAAATTAAAATTTTGTAAGGGTGTTACAAATCATATGGTATCAACCAATGATAAATAGTATAATGGGCTTCTCCTTTTTTGCGACTAAATAAAATTTTGCCTCGGAGGCATTTTAAGAAAAAGCTCCTGCTGCAAACACGTCAGATATTGCCTATTTTTTTAATCAAACGGCTGATATTCATTTATTTTTCTGACATTTAAAACATTTAATACTGTCCTTCCTGGGAAGTAATTAAGCTTATGCATGAGCAGCAATCAAACTGTTCACTTGAAGATGACTTAAAACTCAATTTTAACATAGGCAAATAAATGAAAGATATAAAATTAATTTTCCAGGCATGTATTAGATATGAAAGCTGGAAATAAAATCTATCAAGAATATCACTAATGATTGTGCTAAAAACAGCATAAATTATGCATATTACCTTCTCTACAGTAATAAATGTTTTATCATTTTCACTGCATAAATATACTGTACTTTCAGGACAGCAATGAGATGTCCTGCCAAGATCAGTTGAAATCTTTGCAGTAAATAAAGAACCAGCGTGCCCTTACAAACCAGAATTTCAAGGTGCATTTTGTATCTGTAATCAGGAAAGGTCAACGTCTCCTCTCAGAGCCACCCAAGTTCTCTCCTGCTCTCGTAGGGTCAGAACGGACCTCGTTCCCCCTCACTCCCAACGCGCTGAGAGTCCCCACAACACCCTGGCTGTGCTGTGACTTTAAAAGCCACCTCTGAAGGCAGAAGGATGTGTAAGCAAACTCGGGAAAAGAAATGAAGCTTGCTGCTTAGAGTAATTATTGAACTTAGTTGTTTGTTCCCTTGCAAAGTATGAGCGATAGCCTTTCTCAAGGAAAAAAAAAAAAAAAAAAAAGGCAGGAAAAGGATCATTACAACTTCAGCTACGTGCACGGGATATTAATCAAAACACTGTATGAATTAACACAAACAAGCACCTACAAAACAAAGCAGAAGTACATATTGTGGGAAGAAAGTTAAAAGAGTAAAAGTGCAAAATAAACAGGACGCAAAAAGCCCCAAGCCCCAAACACAGGGAACATAAAGGAGGGCAGCTGTTCTAGCCCAGTAAACAACAGCAGCACCAGATGTGTTTGTGAACAAACAGCGCTTCTTAAACACTTACTAACATCAGCGAAGAGAAGTAATAGAAATGGAAAATGTGATACACGCAATGATGAATTTTACAAGGCAAAAACAAAGCTAATACTCTTTTCTGAGATTAGGCAGCTAATAAGTATTCAAATTAGGCATAAATTTTACATGTACAATGTTTAAAATATTCAGAGAAAAGGGTCTGATTGCCCTTAGTAGTTATATGAAAATTCTAATGCGGGTATGCCGCAACTGTGAGAGCAGGCAGCCCTCCCGATTTTTACAATATTTACTTTCAATAAAAAGACATGTATATCAGAGTGAAAATCTATTTAAAACACTTCATCAACTGTATCGTTACAAGGATTTGGAAATTCGGGAAATTCAAACATTAATCCTCTTTTAGTCAAACAAAGATTTAACCAACAGACAGGTTCATCTTTTACAAATTCGAACGCTAGACAATAACAGTGGTACATTTAGCCAAGCACATTAAAAGGGCAAGGGGTTGCAAATGTTAGATAATCAAAACATTAGAAAACACTCAGAAATTTAATAAATAAATACATCAGCCCCCCTGGTTTTACATCTCCCTGGCTCTACATCTCCCTGGCTCTTTCATTACAATTAGCAGAGAAGGGTTAAACATCTTCCAGTTCATATTAACCAAAGGGGGTTATGTCTTGTGGATTTTGTTTCCTTGCAAAGCCCCAGAGCGTAGTTCGGGCTCTGCATTTTAAGTTAAAGTGTCTGTGAGCCAGCAGGATCAGCTTTAATGTAACATGACCAGTAACACACTACTCTGGCAATAGAAAACAACAAATCTGACCCGACAGCTGTGTACAGAGAGAATGAAACTACAGAGTATCCATATTAGAAAGGGTAATTTATTTGGGAGTGAAGTGGAAGAAAACTGAAGGATTTATAGGAAGAAGCCAGAGTCCCTGTGATTTTGCCTTTTTTTTTCTTTTTTTTTTTTTTCCTAGTTGCAAAAGGGTATTTTTAAAAACAACACAGAAACTTTGGCTGGAGTAATGCTCTCCTGTCCACAGCCCCCTTCCCACTACCAGCAACTTAAAAGGGGCCTCTGGAAAAAGTAAGCACACAGGATCTTTTTCTTGTCCCTTCTTTTCTCTTGCACACACGCACTTACACACATGTATATACACACATGCATGTGTATGTACTCTAAACCCTCACAAATTAAAGCACTGGAAACATCTAAATTAGGGTAAATTTGGGTATCTGTGTGTCAGTAATTTCCGTTATGGTGGCAGAATAATTTGAACCTGAAACATCCCACTAAACAAAACAACACACTTTTGCCTCTCACTTTTACAACAGTAGTGCAGCTTGTTAGCATAATAATCATAAATAAATACAAAGGAAAGATAATGATTATCAGATCCTAAGGCTGAAAGTTGAGTATTTCAAATAGGACACAAAAAATACACAGTTCCCTGTTTACACACATTTATACATATTAACGGTTCCTAATCCTTCTCATTTTTCCCTTGCTGTCACACTCACTGTCAGTCCTGAGTGTGCCTACACCGGCACGCACACACACGCACCTACATTCACAGACATAAGCGGTCCCCATCACCTACTTCTGCCGCGATGCCCAAACTCCTGCTGCCAGAGGTGAGACACAAGCTCTGCTATCGGGCATTTTAAACAAAGGTATGGGGCAAATATTTGCTGCTGTCTGTGAGAGAAAATGAAATTGTGGGTTATTCCAGCGCATGGTTGCGCTGCAGGTTGAGTGCCTAATTCTGCCGGGTAAGTAAACGATGGCCGGCACCAAAAAAGAAGTGCCAGTCCCGTGAAGTTAGAAGCTACAGTTTTACCTTTCTCCCCCACAACAGACTGTACATTCCCTGCGTGTGCGCGCACATGCACGCGTGCGTGTCTCGAGCCGGCAAGTCACTGTACAGATACTTATTCTCTACACCACTTCCCTTTTGAAACATTAAACTGACACTGGAACTGACTGCACAAGATTGCATTTTCTCTTCCTAAACAACTTGAATTGAAAGGTTACTTAGTGTAACAATATTTACTTGCAGAATTGTGTTGTTACCAAGGGTATAATGGATGGTGGCTATGCAGGTTTACGCAAGAATGAGTGAAGCATGAGGCATTAGCCATGTGTTTGACATGTTTCAAATTGCTATAATCCAGCATTAAACACACCCAGCAATTCATGCCATTTCTTGCAGCCATAATCTTGAATAAAGCGTGCACAACCACTTATTATATAAATTAGTATATGACTCCCTGTTATAGTCACAACAGTGCTTTTGTGTTTATTTTGCATCAAGATGTGGCCTTTTATTTGTACAAATAGCAGGATCGAGAGCCGTAGCTCAATTAGAGCTCCTCACTTCATCACGGGGTGTACCGAAGGCAGGGCTGGCGGCTTGGTTTGGCCCTGCCAGGTTCTGGCCCCGCCGGCGACGAGGCCCCGCCGCCGGCCGCGCCTCGAGGCCGCCGCTCCCCAGGTCGCCGCCCGCGCCGGGAGGCGGGAGCCGGTGCGCAGCGCAGGAGCGGCCGCCAGGGGGCGCCGCAAGGCGGCAGCCCGCCCCGCCCTTCATCAGGCCGGCCCCGGTGGGTCCTGCTGCGGGGTGCGGGCCCAGCCCCGCGCTGCCGGTACCGTCGTGGCGCTCACGGCGCTCTTCTCCGGGCTGACACCGACCAGAAGCGCACCTTGGCTGCCAGTCAGTCATGTTCCCCCAAAAGCGACGTCGTCTTCACGCCCTTACAGGTCAGAGGCCATGCTGCGTGTGGCCCCACAGTAGTGGGGATGTGGAGGTGTACAGCTATCATGAACCACCTAGAAAACAGCAGCTGCCTACCCTGCCCCTGCCTAGGCCCTACACCACAGCAGCACCCCGAGGCCCATGGCCCTACACCACTGTTAGGGAGCCTGCGGTGATCCTGCACCACAGAGCTCATGTCCGCCACTACTGTGCCCTTGCCCAGCACCATTATGAGGTGACCCATTGGGTTGCCACCTTAAGCACGGCCTAAACTTCAGCCTTCTAGAACTGGCCTGTGATGGAAAAACAAAGGTGAGGAGCTAGGCTTAAATAATGGTGACTTTTGTGTTATGCTAGAATTAATTTATCAGTGACACAAGGCACAATGCACCTCAAGTCCTGTGCTGGTATGTTAGAAGTCTTTAATACTTAAGATTGCCTAATAAATCAAAATGCCAAATATGAAGGACATAGCTGAATGTGTGAGAACAAAAAATGAGACAAGCTAAGAGTTTTTTGTGGTTGGTTCCCCTCCCCCCCTGTTATCTAAAATATTTGGTTTTCAAACTTGAGAGTAACACAGCGGAATAAATCACCGTGTATTTTTAAATATGTAAGTAAATTAATAGGATTGAAACACTAATTAGGTCAACTGCTATTGAAATACTGTAAAATAAAGCACCTATGTTAGGTGAAATATACTACTAGCTACTCAAATAAGTTTTCTCTATAGAAATGTAAAGTATGCTCAAACACCTTGCGCTGAAAGGTCTTTCAGGAAAATGGAGATTTCAGTTGTGAGTTACAAGACATATCTTAGCAGAATCAGAAAGAATACATATCACATCTGCATCAGTGAGCAAAGTCTGCATCTTTGGTGAGAAAAGCAAAAGAATTTTCACGGTGAAAAAAATTTCTCTTCAAAGCCAACTAATCACGTATTTTACTATTTAGAACACCTTCATGAGCAAATATCGTAGTCCTTAGTAAAGCAGTTCAAAAATGGTTAAAAAGGGCAGCGTGTTGATGGGACAACAGCATCTCAATCCCAGCACAAGAAAAAGCACTGCTGTTGGAAAGAATTCAAGCTGTAGTACACAACTTTGAAGTGGGCACTCCTATGGTGTGTCTCTGGAGGCCATTTCTGAACACAGATTTACAATAAAATGGACAACTGGATTTTTGCAAATTACCACAGATGAGATGTATTTACTAGAGACGAGAGCCAGCAGCTCAGCACTCCTCTTTCCCCCCTCTCCCAGCACCAAGTAAGGAAACATGCATCCCTCCTGCAGCATTCTGCCTTAACAGGTGCACTTAGCTGGCAGAAGGCTTTAAGGAATCAGATTAATTGATTTGTGCTCAAGTTAACTGCAATTAAAAAAAAAACAAACAAGCATTGCCTAAAATATTTATCCATGTACTATAAGCCACATTTTTTTCCTACTGCCTGTATACTGTGGTTTATTTATACATCAGGTGTTTAAATGAACATCTTTTTAACCAGCTGGCACAAAACAGTTAGATAAAGGTATTGAAGGTAGAGTACTGTATTCAATCTTCAACTAACTGCTACCCTGCGATTTGTAGGCTGTATCTCTTCCTTTCACACCACCTCAATTCCTAAGGACTAATAAAAATAGGAGGTCAGTCCTGGGCACGGTTATTTATCTGCTTTCTAAAATTCAGGGATATGTTGTCACACTCATCCAATTATTAAACAACAGTTCACTTCCCCAAACAGCAAGTAAGGTCTAATTAATTTCCACCTGCTATTTATTTTCCACTTGGTGGGAAGAAAAAAATCTCCCTATAAAGGCCAGTGTTACCCACCTGAGTAGCGTACATGAGATTGTAAAATGCGTACCTTACACATGGGTAGTGGCAAAAGCCTGCTAGAGCGCATTACCTACAGCCCACACAGAAATGAGCAGCCAATTTCAGGATAAGATTCTCATTTGAGCAACGAGAGCTTGGGAAACCCCACCTTGGAAAGCACGCTCCTCTCACTCCCTCTCTCCATCTCCCTCTCTTTCCCAGTCTAGGGGAAAAAAAAAAAAAGGCTCTTGAGAGTAGGGAGACTTTATTACAGTCAATGGAGAATTTAGTAGTGAGAATGCATTAGGGCAGTAGGAAATAATTAGAACTGTGAGAGCTAGGGAAGACCTGCCTGGCAGGCAAATTCCCGCAAAAAAAAAAAAAAAAAAAAAAAAAAAGAGAAAAAAGGCAAAAAAAAAAAAAAGGCTTCTTACAGAGTATGTAGGGCTTACAAACTGCAAACCCAGGGCCAACTTTTTATGCCAGTTTTCTTTTGAGGAGTTTGCAAGAACTATCACTGGTATTTCCCCTCCCCTGATCTCTGAATATCGTGATAGTACCTTCACCTCTCCAGACAGTCTTTGTTTAACCCTCACTCTTACTTGACTTCTCACCCAGGCTCTTGCTCACGCCTTCCTTTCAGCATCCCTTGAGGGTTATGTTTTTTTTGCCCTGTCCATAAACTTCATTTCTCCACACATTTCCTTTCTATAGATTTCAGCACTTTCTACTTCCAGGGTTATCTCTTTTTTTGTGCAAAATATGCCCTTAATTCTTCTCTTCACCAGATCCACCTTTGCCTTCCCACTGGCTGGCCCACAGGAGAGGTGCTATGCCAAAAGAAATTTCTTTCACAGGATCCAACTTAACTGAAAGCTTGAATAAGCCTCAAAGAAGAATAAAATGGAAAATCTGTATTTTTAAGATGAGCCCTCAAAAGCTCATATGCTCACTTTCAAAGCCCCAGTCAGTATCTACCTGCATCTGTATCTTTCACTGACTAGAAATGGTCCGATCGCAGATTTTCTCCTACGTACATAGGAATGCCTGAAAATCCACACGACTAACATTTGGTGTTCCTCAGTTTTCCTTTTCCTAATTTTCTGCATTTATGTTTCCTACATTTGCTTACAGCGTCATGCTGATAAACTTAACATTTACTAAAATTAGATCCAGCAAAATATTCATGTAAATTAGATGGTGCCAGGTAGACGTAACAATGCACTTACGGAATGAGAGCAGTGCCAAACTGCATCTCTTCCTCTGGGCTGCTGAAACAGTGAGAGTGCTGGCCAGAAACGTACACACCATGAATAACAGGTCAAAACCACCTGTAATAGCAAATACTCCTTTCAAACAATTCCAACTTTTTACAGATATTTTAAAGGAATAATTTACCACTTCATGAAACCTCTGTCCAAAATCCTGAGCCCAGCTCTGTTCTTGAAAATTTAACCAAGGCCAAGACAGTTCAAAAAGGCATGTCACAAACCTGGCAAGCACTGGGAAAAACACAAGGTTTACTACTGCACGCAGATAAGCATGTTTTAAATGCATGCTGATTTCTGCAGCTAAATACTTAAGTTACATGACTAAGAAGTGAATGCAGACATATATTAAAAAGCAGAAAAATATCTAAAGTAATTAAAATTCGGGGGGGAGTGGGGAGACACTAAGTTTGGAGGACTTATGTTCAAACATCCATCCCGTTTTCTTTTTATGCGGCACACCTTTATTCAGTTTTTCTTACAAATATTGGTTTTTTTTCATAGAAAAGAATCTTTTACGATTCAGGAAGTCAATTACATGAATAAATTGGGAACTGGTTTCTGAACACTCTGCTCCAAGACTGCTACAAAGTACCCTATCTTGCCCACGATCGCTACATGAGCTGTTAAAAAAAAAAAAAAAAAAAAAAAGGAAAAAAAAGAAAGGGAAAGGAAAAAGGAAAAATAAAAGAAAATGT